>NW_015116403.1:0-9790 GCF_001443285.1 Poecilia latipinna | reverse complement strand
CTGAAACACTGGGTGCCTTTAAATCTCAAATTAAAACCCACCTGTTTAGAGTTGCTTATGGCTAAATTAGGATTAGCCATAATCCTAACTTGGATTATGGCTAATCCAAATTAGCCATAATTATGGCTAATTATTTTAATGTAATAAAATAATTAGTGTTATTATTAATAAACATTAATAAAAAATTAATGTTTTTATCTTTACTTTCTACCTATTTATTAATTTCTTTTTATTTCTCTTTCTCACTGTCTACGTTTTAATCATGTAGAGCCCCCGCGGAAAACGTCCCAAGTTAAACGACGTTTATCTAAAGTCCCACGGGGTTTAGAGTCCCAGTTGACGGCGTTTCAACTAACACGATAACGACAGAAACGTAAGTGAATTTTAAAATTGCTAAAGTTCTGGAGGTTGGAGTCCTTGTCAAACGGTGTTTTTGACTAAAGTCCCAGAGGGTTAGAGTCCCAGTTAAACGACGTTTAACTGAAGTCCTAAAAGGGGTGCAGTTTTAATGTTTTTATCTTTTTTAATCTTTTTCAAAATGTCTTTCTCTTTCTTACTGTTTATTCAATGTCACATGCTGTTTTTATTTTAATTATGTAAAGCACTTTGAAATGCCTTGCTGCTGAAATGTACTATACAAATAAAATTTGATTCATTGATTGATAGGTTTTTACGGGTCTTGGTGGCATGATGGGGCTTAAAGAACGTGATGTTGATGGAATCGCAGGATTGGGATCAATTTGTAACTGTTGATTGCTAAACAAAGTTTTGAGAGTAGTCTATAAAATCACTTACACCATTCTCACCAGTAACTTAGTGCGCTTAAGCTCACCAATTGGGTCACTACCATAGGAATGGGCATGTATTGCATCATTTATCATGATTAATTTTTTATCACAATAAGATGTTGATTTATCATAATTGTGATAAATTCCAACTAAGGATGCTTACAACCCCGTAAAAATATCCATATTGTAGGCATCATTATTTTTACTTTTTTTTTTTTCAATAAACAAAAAATTTGCCATAAAATTAAAAATATGATTAAGTACAGGTACTGTGTGTGTTTTACTGAAACAAATCCCATTTCTTCTTAAAGAAGATTACAAATAGAAATATTTTTAAGAGCAGCATTTGTGTTTGTCTGGCTAAGATTGCTGTGCTATGCAGTCATACCCATCCATTTATCTAAAGAGTAATACATAATTCTTATCACTTTTATTGTTATCAGAATAGTACTGAAAAATATCTTGGTAAAACGTTTTGTCCATATCACCCACCCCACTAAAGCCATTTAAGATAAGTGTCTACACACTGGAAGGGTCAATAAAATCAACCTCTGGCAATAGTTTATGGTCACGAGGTGATTGCGACACTTCAGGTACTCATTAACCTGCGACTCAAAGGTCACTCTGTTTATAGCAGTTTGCAATTCAATGGTGGAGCAGCTGCATCTTGTAAACCCTCTCAGCCTTAAACATCTAAGTTATATTTTATGCTTGTGCAAAATTTTATTTGTAATGTCAGATATCAACTTCTGGTAACTTGATGCAAAATTTTGTAACTCAAAATCAGGAAAGCATGCATTTGTAACCAAATAGGTGGTCACGAGTCAGTGATTTTTTGTGCTGTTCCCAAATCCAGGTAAATGCAGACTCTTGTGTCAGAAAAGGCATTTTATGTAAAACTTAAGGTAAATCAAGTATGTGAATCATAAACGTTGGAGACAGATGAGTCGCTGTGGCAACACCCAAAGGGAAAAGTCAAAAGAGAAGATGATGATTACTGTATATTGTAATGGCAATGTTGATGCAGTCAGAGTTTCCCCCAGAGAGCTTGCTAATTCCATTGGCCAGGGTGCTAGGGCTGTCCACCAGTGGTCCTTCATCCGTCCGTCTGTCCATTTGTCCGTCCATCCGGAACCCCCTATCTTGGAAAAGTCTAGAATTGTTACACATTTTATTTACTTTCACTGCTCAATAGGAAGAAACACATGAACAAAAATCAGACCACAGTTTGTTCATTTCATTGTTCAGCTGAATCATGATAAATTGCATTGTTATACCTTAAATCAAAACTAGCAAAACTGGCTACATTTTTAGCTTTTAGCTTTTTTGTTAAATATCTCAGTTATATTTACATTAATAAGAAGAGTTTGAAACGGGCAGGAGGGGGACTGAGCGTTACCACAAGCCAACAGCTCGGCGGAAGCTGAGAACAGAGGGGTGATATTGCAGAGACATAGAAATAGACAGATTTTATTGTCATTAAACTGTACATTTAAAAATGTACAAATTGAAAGAAATTTTGTTGCAAGGCTTCAATAATAATAAATAAATAAGTAATAAAAGGATCAATTTACCGTATTTTCCGCACTGTAAGGCGTACCTTCAATGAATGGCCTATTTTAAAACTTTTTTTCATATATAAGGCGCATAGAATAGACGCTACTGTAGAGGCTGGAGTTACGTTATGCATCCACTAGATGGAGCTGCACTAAACGGAATGTCAACAAAACAGTCCGACTCCGGTTGGCGAGGAGAGCCTTCCGCGACTGGGTCGGGGCGTGGCCGGCCGATGGTCACCCTTCTCCGTTCGCGCACAGCATGTTCGTGGAGAACGTGGTGCTAAATGACCTGCAGACGACCTGATTCTAGACGGTCGGTAGGTAGATAGGTCAGTCAAACTTTATTAATAGATTACAAACCAGCGTTCTGACAACTATCCCAGCATGCACCGCGCGCTTCTTCTTCTACGGGTGGAAAATGAAGTCAGTGGCTGCTTACCGTAGTTGCCAGACCTGTTGTGGCTCAATATTGGTCCATATATAAGGCTCACCGGATTACAAGGCGCACTGTCGGCCTTTGAGGAATTTGACTAACTTTACAGACTCTTTCATTCATGGTTGTTTTCACGTTTATTGAACTGTTCATATTAGTCTCAATGTTTGCAGTTCTTTGAATGGAATTATTTATTTAAATAAACTTTTTCATGATATAATTTTTGACCAGCACCTGTACTGCTCCCTTAATTTAACAGAACTGCAAAACAAATTTTAATTATATTTTTTTGTGTGTGCTTTTTTTAAAGACTCTATAGTTGATTTTTATGTTAACTTCATTTAAATAAATGCATACACCGAATACAACTTAAAAAATTGTAAAACTCCTGCTCTTTCCAAAACTCCACCTTCAGGAAGTCACCACAATTTGGCTCTGCTGTTAACCCTTTAGCAATGTTTTTACCAGTGTTTCACTGAGAAATAGCTCCTATAATTAACTCATAAGATTTAGTTTCAGCAGCTGTTTGCCAATTGCTGGGAGCGCCCCACTGGAGCTGCAGGGGTGGACTTCTCTCTGAGGTAGAAGCTTGGAAACTATACCTCGAAGGCGGAGCTAGCTCCACCCAGGCGTTTTGCACAGCTGAATGGTTGCCATGGAAATTAAAGGACTTCTCAAACATGTATGAAAGAATCAAGGCAAAACACTCCAGGTGATTTTAATGACAGCATAATATGTTGTAAAGCTCAAAAAAGTTGATTATTACATAATAGGGCCACTTTGTAGCCTCTGCTACCAGGCGGTTTGCACCTCTGCTGACGGGCTCTGGGCTGGAGGTGAGAGGCTGTGAATAGAAGTTACTGCAGAAGCTCAACTGCTATAGGAAGACTTGGCCCATAGCACTTGGAGCTCACAGAATATCACAGACATTACCAAAAATACTGTACCAATAATTTGAGCTGCAGCATAAAGCCAAACATGCCACAATTAAGTAAATCAAAATGTCAAATCAAATGTATTCAGGAAGAGCATTGTGGATTTTGTCCTGATCGTGGGACACTGGACCAGCTCTACACCCTCAGCAAGGTCCTGGAGTTCACCCAACCAGTCTACACTGGTTGTGTAGGCCGGTGTAGACCGGTTGGGCGGTCTACATGCATTTTGTGAACTTGGAGAAGGCATTTGACCGTGTCCCTCTGGGCACCCTGTAGGGGGTTCTCTGAGTATGGGGGAGTATAGGGTACCGGGCCCTTTAATACAGGCTGTCAGGTCCCTGTATGACCGCTGTCAGAGTCTGGTCCGCATTGCCGGCAGTAAGTCGGGCTCGTTTCCGGTGAGAGTTGGACTCCACCAAGGCTGGCCTTTGTCACCGATTCTGTTCATTACTTTCATGGACAGAATTTCTAGATGCACCAAGGTGTGGAGTGGATCCCACTTGGTGACCTTAGGATCGTATTTCTGCTTTCTGTCATGGTAACACAATAATCAAACTACCAAGATGATTAGTTACATCTTTACAAAGTAAACTTCCCAATTAAATGCTAAATGTAAACTATTTTTTTAAATTATTTTATCTCTGCTGAACCCATTAAATAAAATTTAATGCAATTTATTCAGAATTGTTATTCTGAATAAATTAATGCTAAAGTTTTAGATCTGTTGTTTGTGTTACAATTCAACCATTGCACACTGTAAGATGCTTTTTCTCCTGCAGATGGCTTACAAATTCCTCCAGAAGCACCCTAAGGTCCTCGGCAGCAGAATCGCCATGTTGGGTCTCTCCCTGGGCACCAGTGTGATCCTGAAAATAGCTGTGCATTCTCAAATTATGAAGGTTTGATTTAGATCCTGTACACATGGAGCTAAGTAAATTACATTTTCACTTAGATCCATGAAAATGCTGAAAATACAGAAAATGCTTTAGCAGGCATTCCAGGCAATTTGGTGGCACTGCCACGGAAATGCACAAAAAGCACCAAATGTTGAGATTTTTGTTATTGTGAGAGTGAGGCACTACATGATGATCTACACTACACATGATCATGCAAGCCGCATGATCACATAAAATGAGGTCATGCAGTCATGAAAACATACAATTTTTTAAATGTATGCACTCTGTATTACGGTTTTAAAACTAATCATTTCTGGACTCCAAAGATGGGAAACGGGTGTGAACACACAACCTAAAGGACAACAACTATTGCAGATACACCAAAAATTGTCTTTGTGTGGATGAGGTCTTAGATGATTTGATTGAATTTTGTACATCAGAGAAGAAAACGTCTCTGAAAACATTCATTTCTGTTTTCAACTCAATCCACAACAGCAAAGCTAAGATAGTTATGGAGTTTCTGTTTCCATGATTAAAAATGAGACATTTTAAATACATGTGCGTTTTTTGTTCTGTCAGCTAGTAAAGAACAACAGTTGAGATTCTGGTTTCTATCCGTTTCTCATCTGATCAACATCTGTTTGTCTAAAAATGTGTGTATGTGTACTCCAGCTCAGGTGTGCTGTGTGTGTTAGTGGGAGTCATGTGCAGCCAATGGATGGATTCTTGAAGGAGATACTGGATTACTTCAGCAAGTAAGTTCATAAGTTCCCAGTCAGTGGCTGAAATTCTGCATAAAGGCTTCAAATCAATGAACTGAGAAGAGAACAAATAAATCAGAAATATTTGTTTTCATCAGAGTTATCACAACATGTCGTCTATATGACAACCTTCTTTTTCAATAAAGAAACTCTGGGAATACTCACTTTACCAAAGATAACGAGGTGGTCTGGCGAGATCTCCTGTTGCCCATCCCCACTGACCTCTCCCTCAAAGTGGATGTGAGTAACTAAAGGCACAACATGTCTGTTCTTTCCCACATTCAGCTTTAAGTGTACTAATTATTTTAGTTCCAATTGGCAAATCTCTTTCTATAAGAATTTAACTAGAGATGCAACAATACATGTTTTTCACTTCCATTACAGGTTTAGTATCGACTGATATTGATCCGACAGAAAAACATCGCTGAATTTACTTAAAACGTTTCTTTTTTAAAACACAGATAATGTACTGAATTACACATTTATGTGATAACTCTGCACCAGTACACAACGCTTAAATACAGCAGTAGATGCACAATCTTGTTCAAACATGTGGAAACAACACAACTTTAATTTGTTCAGTCAGTGCAACTAGGAATATAACATCCAATATGAATAAATAGATATTGAAACTGACAAAAACAGTAGGTTGACTACCTTGATTAAACATGTAAAAAATAAACTGCAACAAACCTTATTTCACATGGTTCAGAAAATGGAATAAGGAATTCTAAATATAGTGTAAATATAATGTAATAACTCATGATGTTGCTCAGAGTACAAAGAATAGATGAATAGATCTAGATCAGGCACATCGTCACTAATGCCCAGAATTTTTTTTCAATATTAGGACTACCTTGACATTTAACTTTTAGTTAAAATTTGAGTTGATGTGCACAAACATTAAACTAAAAATTCAAGCACTCTCTTATCCATCCATTTGTATTACAATATGTGGGACAGAGACCTCTTGTAAATTTTGATTTGTAACCAGTGTTGATACGCAACTGCTGCACCCCTCCCCTCCCACTCCCTTCACTGAGAGGTTACCACTTTTTTCAGTACAAAGCTTACTAGAAAAGAACTAAATAACATGTGGCTAGCTCCTGGAGGGCTTTTTCCAAAAACAAGAAGTTAAATTAAAACTTCTGTTCGTCTTTGACCAGGTGGGAAAACTCCAGTGTCCCTTGATGCTGGTTGTTGGTGAGGATGATCAGAACTGGTGTGCCTACGAGTCTGCAATGGATGTGAGTTTCCTAACATTAAAAAGTTCTTGACTGAATACAGTAAAGCACATGTATCAAACTCAAGAACCTAGAGCCAAATCTGGCCCTCCATAATTTTATTTATGTGGCCTTGTAGACTGTGGGAGAACACATAAATAGAGCCTTCAAGGTAGCAGTTATGTGCTTAAACATTATTTTATCAATCAAAACAGTTTTGTCTATATACTACCAAAGTACATCAATGTGAAAAGATGTTCAATATTACTTAATTTGAAATAATCAAATGCAGAGACAGTTATTCATATTTTCACAGTTTGTTGAAGTGTCATTTATTGCATTCTGAAAGCATAGCCCCTGTCAAATTTTGAAAAATTCCATCAGAGCCAAGAGACACAGCCAAGTCTGGGGATGATTGGAGGTATGGAGATGAGCAAGGCTGCGATCAGGACGACAGCAAACCTTCATCATTAGTCAGAGCAAAGCAGACCCATTTAACTGTGTCCCAGCTGCTGAGCTCATCATGCAAACTAATTCTCAGTGAAACGTTGGTAAAATCATTGTTAATGGCTTAACAAAAAAGCATTATTATGGCCATGTGCTGAAGGTTGAGTGCCGGAAAGAGCAAGAGCTTCTTAAAGAGACAAAGGCCAATTTCAAGGCATCTAACAGCAAAGTCATGTTTAATTTAAATGACATTATTTATAACAACTGAAGGTCATTCAGTTGTTATAAAGAGTTGCCATTTTATAGCACAGTTATTATGCTATTAAATGGCATTATGTGCCTGGAACATACATCTGAGTTCACTGTCTGCAGCCTGATTACTGGCACTCCTGTTCTCAGTCAAGACATCACTTACTCTGGACCTGCCTGACGAACTGAAGGACACCAAAAGATCCTCAAAAGCTAGATATTATGCTGACCTTCAAAGAAATTCAGGAACAAATGAGAGAAAGTAACTGAGACCTATCAGTCCAGAAAGGATTACAAAGCCATTTTCTAGCTCAGGGACTCCAGTGAGCCACAGTGAGAGCCGTTATCCACACATGGTGGAAACATGGAACAATGGTGGAGATTCCCAGGAGTGGACAACTGACCAACATCACACCAAGAAAGACAGCATAATGTCATCCAAGAACTGTAGGCCTCACTTCCCTCAAGTAAGGTCATGCCTGAGGGCACCATAAAAAAGAGACATGGAGCAAAAAGGACATGCATAGCAGAGTTCCAAGGTGAAAACCACAGCTGAGCAAAAAGAACATTAAGACTGTACTTTGTTTTTTCAGAACTCATCTTGATGATCCCAAACACTTTAGGAAAGCATTGTGTGGACTGATGAGAGAGAAGTTGAACTCTTTAGACAGTGTGTATTCTGTTACATCTGGTGTAAAAGTAAAAGTTGGTATGATGATTTCAGAAAAAATCATCATACCACCAGGAAAACATGATGGTGGCAGTGTGATTGTCTGGGGCTGTTTTGCTGCTTCAGGACCTGGAAGCTAAATGGAACCATGACTTCTGCTGTTGACCAAAACATCCTGATGGAGAACGTCCACCCATCTGTTGGTGACCTCAACCTGAAACCAACTTAGGTTTTGGGATTACATATTATATTAGTAGTGGGATTACAGTATGCTACAGTTACACTTTTGGTTTACCATAATTGCTAATGAAGTACACTTTTTAGTTACTTATTGTCTTATTATTCTGCTTTGCCACTTTGCACATTACATGTTTCATACACACATCAGTACTGCAAACACATCAGGTTACCAGAACACAGAAGGATCCATTACAACACACTTTCCAGGTGAAAGTAATTACATTGTGTAGTCAATATATTCACATTTTTCAAGAGTACATTGCCAATATACTATCACAGAACTGTTCAAATTGTCAATATATTAAGAGTTTACAGACAACATGCTTATGAAAATCAGCACAATGAAACAATAGGTACACTTTAGAGGACATGTGAAAAATGTTTCACCAAGGAAAGAGTATCGTTTTGATACAATGTCACAGTATTCCATTATTACTGCAGACAAACTGACATTTCTCCTCCATGCAGTTATAACATGAAGCTAAATGATTGTTATAGTAATAATCATAAAAATCACAAACTGGTAACTATTTCCGAAACCAACGTAAGTTTGTTTATATATGTACTGCACTGTTTATAGTTAAACAAAGATAATTAGCATTTTAAGCAAACTTACCACTAGCTAGTAGTAACTAGCTAACGTGTTAGCCCTTCGGTTCCTTTTGTGACTCACATTTCATTTCCATCCGGTTGTTGTCCAGTTGTGTTGTCGTCTAACTTGGACTAGGACGTCACCAGCTTGAATTTACCAAAACTACTAAATATTATCAAGACTCTCTCTATTTTTAAGGCAATATTATGCGAGTAATAATGGCAAATTTTAACAGCATCTGTTATCTTCACTGGATTCATGGTTGTTCTTTTTATGGCGCTTTTCAAAAAAACCTAAAAGTGTGCAATACTGTCACCATCTGGTCTGGAATGTGAACTTGAGCTAATGCCGTTCAGTAATAGATCTTACATCATACAAAAATGGGTTGGAAAAAACAGCTTCTGTGTTTTAGTTAAATAACTGAAAACAAAAGATCATATTTGGAAAACTTAAGATACCTGCAACATTATTATGCAACAAGTATTGTTTTTGTTGTAGAACCTACTAAACTGTCAATCTTTGATATTTTGAGGCATGAACACATTACTTTCTTTGTTAAATATTACATCAAGTTCCACTATAAGGATTATTATTTTTCTTTATTCTTTGCCATTTTAACAAAAATAGTAAAAGATTATTAAGGCACTTAAAAGGCAAACTTTGTTAGCCTAAAGTATACACTCGGATGTAATTTAAAACATACCAAAATTTCAGCATATTTAATAGTTTACTTTCCAACTAAAGCAGGGGTGTCAAACTCAATTTCACCGAGGGCCACTTCAGCATATTGGCCACCCTCAAAGGGCCACATTGACGGTACAAATCAGGAGGGCATCCCTGCTAAAACACTCCAGGCAAAAGGTTGACTTCCCTCATTAGCAGCAACTCAGTTCTGTAGACCTTTATAATGAGACAATGGTCCAGGTGTGTTAGAGAAGGAACGCATCTAAAGTTGCAGATGGTAGCTCTGGAAAACTAGACTTGGGCACCCCTAGCA
>NW_015116402.1:28897-37807 GCF_001443285.1 Poecilia latipinna | reverse complement strand
CATGAGGCGTCTATCCTTATATTATGTCTATGAGTTTTACTTAAACTTTGTGGCTAACATTAACGTTAGCTTATGCTAGAAGGCAATATTCTCAGACATTGTTCTTGTAAAATGTGCTATTTAAGTATCTAAACATTCTAACGGACAATGTTTTTACCTTATTTTCAAGTATATTATGTGTGTTTATTGTCGTTAGTGTCAGAGACTAACGGGGAGGTTACGGTTCGGGCTTTAGCTTCTGAAGCCTGACGAAGCTCAACAAGCCTCATAGCTTGACAGTAGCGCAGCTCTGGTGTCAGAGATCTGGTTCAGGTGTTCAGGTTTAAAGTTGCTGCTTTTAGAAAAATATGACCGTGTTGCTTAATGTCTCTGTGTTATTTCGTTTTATTACCTTTGCATGTTTCTTGTGAAGAGCTCAGATAGGACGGTGTTTACAGCAGTGTGTACAGGCGGATCAATCGCTCGGCTGTCTGGCTCTGGTCTGCTCTCTCGTTCCCATAAACTTGCTCTTTCAGGCTGAATACAGAAGTGATTCCATGGAAATAACTCAGGGAGGCGCCTTTATTTACCATCCGTATCCCCGGTAGTTTTAAGCTGATCCGGAGTGAAGTGAAGGCTGCAAACTTGGTGCTGTGCGGCGTTAGCTTTAACTGGTAACGACAAATATTTACAAGCCACCATCTTCTTAATTTAGGATCGCTTGGAAATTAATGAAAACTTAAAAGCCCATTATATTAGGAAGACAACAACCTTATTGCGTTTTTTGCATCTGAAATACGACTTAGTCTTTTCTACCAGTCATGGTAACTCAAAGCGGAAACAAGTGAGCCGCATTAGCTCCTGGAGATGTGATGTCAACGCCGTAGGTGCAAAGAGCACATAATTAGTGAATCTCAAAGGTGCACAAACCTGTTACAATACCATTTTTCTGTCATACAAAAAATAAGAACATGATGCATCTTTATCCTTTGAAACAACTGCATTCAATTTTTTGCATTCAGTCTGATCTCGGTCAACAGCCTTAATCTTGACTTTCTTTGCTCACTCATTTCAAGAGTACAACCAAATCGAACAAACTGTAAGGATTTCTCTTGTGACCCTTCAGTGGATATTGTGTGAGATCTACCTGTGGACTGTGGCTCCATCATTCCAAATCTTTAAGTTTTTCTTTCTTTGATTTGAATGTGTACTTGGACTCACAGTGATGCTGAAAAATTAGCCTCTCTTTACTATCCATACTCTCTCATGAACCCAGGATTCAATAGACATTTTCGGGGGCAAGTGCTCCAGTTGAAAAAAATGGCACCTTAGCATATGGAGCTGCTGCTTGCCTCAGTAGTGTAAAATTTATCCCAGGCACAGCTTGAACATCGCCTGAATATATACCTATTTGAAATCAACAGCCATGTGCTGTCTGGTGCAGACAGCACATGGTTTAATAATGTTCACCTGAGGAGAATAACATCAACTCACAACAAGGATACATGTTACAAGATTCTTAGGAATAATCAAAAAACAAAATTATGGTAAATAAATTATATGACTGACTCACAACCAGCCTTCAAGCAAAGTAGACTATCCTAACAAATCGGCCATGTAGGTCACACTAAATTACAGATCCTCCTAATCCTGAGAAAACAGTGACAACTCTATAGCTTAAATCAGGGGTGTCCAAAGTTGGTCCTCGAGGGCCGGCATCCTATGTGTTTTAGTTCTCTCCCTGGTGTAACGCACCTGGATCAAATGATGGCTTGTTAGAAGCCTAAGAAGAACATTGACTTGTTGAGAAAGTTGTTATTACCACCAAGGAGAGAACTAAAACATGTAGGATGCCGGCCCTCAAGGACCGACTTTGGACACCCCTGGCTTAAATGAACTCTACTCAGAAAAGGACACATAAAATCTTTATAGTAAAATGTACTTGCTGAGTACAATGCAAATGTAAATGTGCCAAGATACTTGATAAATATATGTAGCTTGTTGTAGTGTTACAGTACTCGAGATCGGTCTTGGTCTTGAGACCACTTATCGATGGTCTCAGTCTCAGGCGTTGAGGACTCGGTATTTTATTTCAAGACCGGTCAAGACCACAACTGCGGAAATATCACTAAATTGCCAGCATATTGTCCAGTTTATTTGCTAACATCTTTTTTTTTTCACTAGATGCAAAACATACCGATTAAAATCCAAGCAATAATACTAATTATGTGTTTCTGTTACTACTGTCACACATCGCCTCCCCCTTTCACTCTCACATGGCACTCCAACACAGTGTGCAGTGGTTTTCTCTGAGCCACAGAAGATGTTTGTCTAATCGTTGGTAGTAGAATCCCACTGTAAATGGTAGGATATAGCAACATGTAAATTCAGCAGCACTTTGCTTTCACAAACAGTGAAACATAGTCCAAAAGTTGGACTATGTTCAACTTTTACCGCCACTTAGAGGAAGCTCAAAGAAAGATGAGCTTTTTGGACGTGATGTTAGCAAAGCTAGCTGTACAGCAGTGGTGTCCAAAGTCGGACCTCGAGGTCCAGCATTCTGCATGTTTTAGTTCTCTCCCTGGTGGTAGTAACAACCTTTTCAGCATGTCAATGTTCCTCTTAGACCTTCTAATGAGCCATTATTTGATCCAGGTGCGTTAAACCAGAGAGAACTAAAACATGCAGGATGCCGGCCCTCAAGAACTGACTTTGGACACCCCTGCTGTATAGGGACAAATTGCATTTGCTATGAAAAAAATGTTGTCATTCACTGCGCTGAATTATTGTGCGGAGTTGTTGACTGACATGTCACATATATGGGACAATGCTGTGACCAAAGTCTGCAATACAGTGATATGACATTCACAAACGATCCAATTCTTGTGAATGGCTCTTTACGAAGAACAATAGGACTGGATCTTCACAGAGAGCCGTTCTTTGTTCTTGTAATGCTCTGCATACACTGCAGCAGCTATTATTATTTTATTTAATTATATACATTGAATTAGCAAATAAATAAAACACAAGAATGGAAGAGCACACAGAGCATGCTCTTTGCTCTTTGTTTTTGTCACCTGTCATGGTGGCAGACATTACTGCACTGTGCTGCCTGGCTACATGCAGCGGGAGGGAGGGAGCGTGCCTTGTACTTGGTTACTTTACTTCTTGCTTCTTGCTCCTTGGTCAGTGTTCATAGTTGAGTTTATAGTTTACCGTTAAGGCATTGACTTAATTGCTATGTTTAATGTAGCAGACAGTGGTGGTTTCTGACATGGGCGATATGGGCAACTGCCCAGGGCGTTATATTTTTAGGGATGGCACAAGACCTCCATGGATTGTGGCACAGAGATGGAAACAAAGCAGAATTAAGAGTTTGAATTGATAATGATATTGGTTAAATTTATTTCAGATATTATCTGGGTGTTCTTATGAGACTGTGGATCTTTCAGATCAATTTAAGAAGCAGTTTTGATCATATTTCAAATTTTATTGTACGAGGCGCCGGTCTTGATCTTGACTTGGTCTTGGACCATAAAAGTCTTGGGGCATGAGCGGAGTTCATGTGCATCTGTGAACTATTGACAGGGACAACAGCTGAATTCTACAGTCTACTCTTTTTAAGAGTTTCCAGTCATCTAAGTACATTTGAAGATGACTTTATGAAAGTCTTCTGGGCTGACTGGCCTGCTCTGCTGACAGACGTGTTGGTGGCAGTGCAGTGGAGTTGTATCTGGATCGAACAAGCTCCACTTGTGCATAATTACTGAGCCTCTCCATGTCTAACGCCTGCAGGTGGGATACTGACAGCAGCACTCCTCCCCCACTGTCAGGCTGCTCACTAGGAGTAATGAGGCGCACCACACACATACACACATTCAGCACAAAGCCTATTGTTGTGTGTGTTTGTGTTAAGCTAAACGGTGTTTCTCTGGCTGTTAGACTGAGGAGCATAGAGGGTAACACAGAAGAAGCAGCATAAAATACTAAAGATGTTGGTGCAAGATGAATTGCAGCATCACTGCTTTTGTATACATGCTCAGATAAAAAAAGACTGCTGAATTGAAAATGTTATTTTATTTGTCAAATAAGCAAGAGGAGAAATGGGAATATGTTAATTGAGATTAGGGATGGCAGCCAGAGAAGAGAGACAAAGGTATCATGTTGAGTTTGGTGGAGTCGTGGTGGGTACCAGCACCTGTGTGTTTGAGTGTTTGTGCCCTGTGTGCGCACACATACACACACATTCTCCTGTGGAGCAACCCACCAGGCAGAATACAACACTTAAACTCAGGCTCTTCAGACCCATACAGAATAATGGCTGCAATTTGGCACCTGATGAAGCTTAGTGTAAACAAACAATTTCACATGCCTCCATTAACTTTAATAGTACAACCCCCAGCTATGCTGCTGAAGGAGCAGCAAGGTGTTTAAAAAGACAACGGCTTTAAAATAATCTACACACATAGCTGGAAACAGAGAGGAAAACAGAATTTTCTCCTACAAAAACCCACCTTGCTTTGAATGTCATTTAGATGTGGCTCCATTAATTGTAAACCTGTGTTAATTTTGACCCACACATTTCCATCTAAGCCTACACTTCATTTATACACTCAACAGAAACAACTAGAAATATATGAAATGTCATGAAACATGGAAAAAAAAACGCAACAAACAGAAGCTTGATCTTTTTGTATGAACTATATAAGTTTTACACAGTTTTAGCTGCATTATTATTATGTGTGTACAGGTGTGAAAAATAATCTTAGTTTGTGAAGATGTGGCGCTTTGCCTTACTATGAAAATAAATCTAAAGTACTTCACCCTACTTCACCTACATAGAAGTATGTACATATAGGTGAGGTGCAGATTGAATCAGTCAGCTTTGGCACTGAAGAATGCTGAGTTCTTTGCTCTTCCCCTGAACCTTGTGAACAGACAGGCAGATTGTCTTTGAAAGCGATGGTATTTGAGTGTTTATATTTTTTATAAGAATGTATTCCTGTTTTAGTCATAGCGGGACCCATATTAACTAATGTCATCAGGAACTGTAGATGCGGGTAACATATCATGTGTCCATTGGAAAAAATACAATTCTTAAGACTATAGGTACACAAGCTAGGTTTGGCAGAAACATGGGGAGAGATTACAGTTATAGTGAAACACACGTATTTTATGTGTGGTTGTGAAAGAGAGAAGGGTAGTGGGATTTATTTGACCCCAACAGCCTCTGTGTGCTCTTTCTGCAGGTTACTGGACAGAGGAACAGATCCTCCTAATTCCATTGGTCACTGCTTTGGTTTACTCTGTGGAGATGCTTGTTGTTCTGGTCAATCCACACACTGTGCGCTGACCACAGAGGTGATGGGTACAAGGTGGCTGATAAAGAACAATGGGAGCAATTTAACAATATTTTGAAGCAACAAACAATGTCCGTGCTTTTTATCTGACAGTTTTTATTAAAAAAATATATCTATTTTACCATCAAATAAATCATAAATAGATAGAGAAATGCACAACCTTCACCAGTAGAGTGCACCTATTTCTGATTGGAAAGTTGGTCATTACTTGGTTTACAGTGCAACTTAATTGATCTTCATATCTGTAGCAGTATAAATAGTAACACTAACAAAAGCGTGTCTCTACCTGGCCTGATGCTGCCTCCTTCTGCTGCTAAGTAGTGATGTGCAGATTGAAAGTATATCTCTCAATTTGCTTCTTTGCTACTTCTGATACCAGACTTTTATGCTTTAAGATCAATTCTCAAATCCAAGTATCAATACTTGCAACACTTCAGTCATTTTAAACAATGTATCTTAAAAGGAACACATTAGAAAGTAATTATTGAGATCTTGCCTAAATGAGACAGGGTTGATGGGAACTACTTTTTCTTCCACCTGGTAAGTGTATAATGCGTAAGGACGTAATGTCCAAGCGCAGCGTACTGCTGCTCAGTCACTTACACATCTAGATACAATGGCAGATCATAAAAGAAGTCACACATGGAGCTACTTCAGCTTTCATTTTATAGAAGTTCTTAATGATTAAACAAGGATTTATCTCAGTAGGGTAATTACTTCAATACTTTTTCTAGTTTGCAACATTTTCACAGTTTTGTGTGATTTTCTGCTGTTACTAAAATAGCCTAGCTATGGGGCTGCTAAGTCAATGTACTTCTGAGTTTTAAATGAATACATTAAAGTGATGTGTGTTCTTTTTATGAAGTCAAGATTTCAAGTACAACACTTTTTTTTTAGATTTAACAGGCAAATTAAGTGTTTTTGCACAAAGTATCAGCATTAGATCTCAGAATTGGAGCGGAATGGAAATCTGTAATATCAGATCACTACTGCTAGCTGACCTAGGGATAGTATGGCAGTTTTTATGTCAGACGTTTGTATTAACAGTTGTCGCTACTGTGAACTGTGGTCTGATGTTCAGTGTAGCCTCTCCTTTGCCGAGTCTCTGGGCTATAAGGACCGATCTTGTAGTCCAGATCAGTCCTATGAGCTCATACAGCGCTCTGTATGAGCTGCACGGCTTAATTTATTTACTGACCTGTTTATATGGCAGTCCTGTAACCTACCAATTGACAGGGAGGCAATAGAATGTAAATTCTTTTTCGGGATGAATAGCAATCTGCTTCATTTTAGCCAATGAGGAAGGTCATACCGCTGTTAATCATGTTTGTGTATTTGTGGCTCACATACACCCCCTTGCTCTGTGCTACGCCACAGCTAGTTCCCCAGAACAAAGCCTATGGTGAATTCTAAGGCTAGTTAGCATGAGCACATTGAGCAGCATATAGATGAGGTTGATGCTCCTCCTTGCTCTGGTTGTTTTTGACTGGGAGTGGTGTATTCCTCCAGATGCCAATTCCACCACTGGGAGAAGCAGAGGAGCTTGATTTGTTTCACAGATTTTCTGCCTCACACTATCCTGTCACATAGTCACTCCTTGTCATTTCTGTTATTCCTTGCGCAAAATGTTGAATACATTCACGCTGTTTCCAAATATCAACTAGACAGTTCTCTGTGGAGCTAAAACATCTCAATATTCATGAATGCACAGGACAAGATTCACACTTGCATTTTTGATGCAAACAAAAATATATTTGATTTACAAGCTTCTTCTGCCCTGTGAGTTGCGCTGCACTTGTGTGTGAATTTTGAGACTCCCGTGACGACTCAATCCACAAATGGCTTTTTTTTTTCTTTTTTTTTTTACAGGGAATAATAGGCAACTAATCAGATAGCTTCCTTGTTTCAGCCAATCATATGACCAGGCCCCATGTTGGGGTAACGAATCACATTAACCCATTCCAACAGCGCTATAGCCATGAGGAAGGACAGTTAACGCAACCTTGCTTTTGTCTGTGACAGCAAAGGGGTAACTACTTATCTTAACATATTTAGCTACATGTTCCATTGTTCTGATTCTTAATATTAGTTGATTTAATTTAACTGTGGTGGACTGGCGACCTGTCCGTGGTGTACCCCATCTCTTGCCCTTTGACAGTTGGAGATAGGCACCAGCACTCTTCCTGACCCCAATGGGATAAGGGTGTAAGAAAATGGATGGATGATTTAATTGTGCAACAATCAACACAAGCTAGCGACTTAAGTGAGTGAGCTATGCTACAGAGCTATGCTAGCACAATTGTGAATCTTGTTCTCTGCATTTGTGAATATTGAGACTGTTTTATCTCCATACAACCGGACCCGATCAGTCTTATCACACCACACATGGTAGAATTATCGCTTACGATGATCTTAAGCAGCAATCATAGAATGTGTTCTAAGATTGTCAAAAAGCAAAATCGGGACAAAATCAGCATAAAAATCCTGTCATGTGAACTAGGATTTACACTACAAGAAAGCACCAAATTAATCCTGTGGGATATTTTGGACAACAAAGTCTACATTACATTGTGTCAAAGTAAAAGTGATCTGAGACCTAAATATGACAAAAATACACATGCTTTCCAAAATGCTTCACTGCTGTTCTGAATAATGCTGCTGCTCTCTTCTGACAGTCAACCAAGCAGCCATCGGTAAGCTAAGAGCCAATGCAGTAAAGCAAGAGGAAACATATAAACATGTCTATACTGTATCTAGGTTAACTTTGTCTAGCCAATCTGCTCTGGTTTCTCGATCCCTAATCTCTTCCCCTGCTTTAACACAGTGGGAGGTAGAGCACATAATACCAGGAGAGGCTTTTCCTTCTACCGGGTGTGAACAATAAATACAACAAATGCGATGACCGTAACAGAAATAATCATATGTTATCAAAAACAAAATGTTATCAGTTGATTATTTTATTGAATACTAATCACATTATTTCCTTTTCTCTGCTTTGTGAAAGATTTTTGTTTTTTTATTTAAAATTACATTAAACTTCTAATATTGAAATGCTGGCTTTGGAACCTGCAAAGGTAGAGCAAATGATTTCAACACCTTTGTCCCTGGTAGGATTCGCATTTAGCAGAAATCTAAATAACTGCTTTTCTACCTGAATACTGATAGTGAAATGTCAACAGAAGAGCACATAAAATTCTAATTCAGTATCTGAAACAATAGCTTCATAATATTTAAATCATCACCGTGACATCAGTAAAATCAGGAAACTATGCTTTGGTTGGTTTTTCTTGACAGTTGCTTCAGAATCTTACTGATTGTGCCACTGTTCAGTGGCAGTTGTTCTACTTTCCTTGTGTACATGTATGAGGACAACAAAGGCTTTGAATTTTGATTAACTGATTGGAATAAAAAGTATTTTTAACAAGTGTAGAATTATGGGTGGTATCATCTTAGACCAACAGCACAAGCTTAAAAGAGGACAGTGGGCCACTGGCTGAATACTGGGCTTGTCCCAAAGATATAAATATTTTCAACATTAAACTTATAAAGCAAAATAAAATACATTAGTAAC
>NW_015116402.1:24498-25591 GCF_001443285.1 Poecilia latipinna | reverse complement strand
ATCGACTTTTTTGGGGGCAAAATGAATGTACGTAGCTGAAAACAGACACCAACATCGGTAGCCTACAAGCAGGGCCGTGCAGAGACCACTAAAGGGGCAGGTGCTCAAAAAAGAAAAAAGGGCACATCTAACCGCATTCTAGGACAGAATATTAACAAAGCCACACAGCTTTCAGAGTTTAATAAACAATGATAAATTACAAAATTGTGAAATATACAATCAAAGCTAAGGTAAATCTCTATACAGAGCATACAACTATGCATATGTAAGATATTTTATTAGTAATTTCTTTCTGCAGGTTTATTATGTTATAGGAAAGTATTGCAATATTCAAACCCGCAATTTAGCAAGATATGTAAATCAGAGCTGGAGGTTTAGTTCTGATTTACATATTTTGTCTTTACAGAATTACACTATTAAAAATATAAACAAGGGCACAATGCAACCTTTTAGTATACTGTAATCTATAAAAAAAAGAGCTGCCTGTTTGCTGCAGTGGAGATGAAGATGGTCCATTCAGGAAAGCAGAGCTGCATCAAACTTTAATGTGGAAATGCAGAAAAATGAAAAACAAAAGCAAAAATTGAATTGTTAATGCATGTCACTATGAGAAAAGCCTACTGAGTTTAGCTTAAAACTTTTTTAAACATTTAAATCACACATTTGTCTTATGAAGGGAATTTTTTTTGCAAAACAAACTTATTTGTGCATGTCAGAAATCTTTTCTTGCTATTCTAAGTTTTTGTTTGTGACTCAAAGTTTTGCTTGTGATTCTCACATGACGTCATGGGCAGGGCCTAAAATCACAACAAAAGATTTCTGGTGTGTGCAAATAAAAGTTTATGTTTGGCAAATAACGTTTTAAGTTCACAAGACAAAAATGAGTTATTTAATTTTAAAAAAAGTTTTTTAAACAAAACATTTTGTTTTTAAAAAAGAAATCATTACAATTCCAAAAGTTTTGATTACAATTTTATTTTACTTAACTGAGTTTATTTTATTTTTTCCCATTGAATAATTGGGGAAAAATTTTAACTACATACTCTGCGAACCAGACCCTAAACTTAGAGTCTGGGTTGAGTTTTTTCCCCTT
>NW_015116402.1:17742-21046 GCF_001443285.1 Poecilia latipinna | reverse complement strand
TAACTGATGTAAAGCATGCTAAAAGTTGAGAATAATTATTATATTTATATTGATAGCAGAAGCATCTCAGAGTAAATCCACACGTTCATTTTACTGCTTTGTAAAACAAGCCAGAGCTGTAGATTTAATATGGAAGAAAGTTATCATTGATCCCATAGGTTGACAGGCACTTCCTGGACCATTTCGATTGATCAGCCCATTCTTAGTTGTTTTTTTGGGGGGGCTTGGGGGGAGGAGATTGGATAACAGAACCCCAGTGAAACTCATACAAAGATGAAGAGAAAGTAGAAGATTAAACACTACAGAAAGAGAACATTGATCTCCAGCTGCACCAAAAGAGCACTTCAATCCCAATAGATCAATAGATCCATACCCTCACTCCTGCTCCCATGATTGTCCCTCTGGCCTCCTCCCCTCTGCCTCCTCATTCACTCTGATCACTGGACCATGCATCAGTATTGTCCTCCTGACCATGTGCTGCTCTCTCACACTGAATGAGACTCAGCCGGCACCACCCAAAACACCACAAGCAGAAAGACTCTCGTATTCTACTGCCTTCAGTGGGAAGCTCCAAACTTACATTACCATAAACATTACAGTTTATGTCAAGGTGATTTATAAATTAACTGAATAGAAATGATTTTAACAAATATAAAACTTCTGCCTGTTCAACAATAAAATCCAATGGACTGTTTGTGTTATAGGTTACACTCTCTTAACCTACCTAGAAAAGAGCCACACGCCCCTATTGTGCATGAACAATTTCTTATTAACACAAAAGACTGTGATAAATGAGTCAAATAGAAGCATAAGGCAGCTGAGGAGTCCCAGCTGCCTGGATTCATTCAAACGAAGGCAGAACCAAAGAGTAAGAAGCACAACTGACACCTTCACCAGCCATTTGGGGGTCAAGAGACATTCCCTTCTGAGACTGCAGTAAATATGTTAACACATTAAATTACAACAAGATGGCTCCAGTGCATTACCTTTTCCCACATTCAGCAGTAAACTTCAGCTGTAAATGAAGGTACAGTTTATCCACAGAAGTAATGCTACAAAGTGCAGGATCAATTAATCGCCTGTAATGAAGCGAATTGTACAAGAACACAGAGAATCTCTTTTATTTCAGTTTGCTATGCACAAACATTTTAGCATTGTCACATCATTAAAACAGGGTAGCAGATGGGACATTCATCAAAGAACTGGGAATTCCCATTTCCAGAAGGTGATAAAAGAAAAAGGGGCATACCTGTTTGCCAGATGTATAAGGGTTTAGTTTCTACAGTGGTTTGTGCATCAAGTGCCCACATGGAGAAAAAGAGCAGCGATGACCTCCAGATGAAGAGGCACGCTGGTTGTTTTAAAACCCCCAGCACAAGTCGAGTTCCGCCAGGCAGCCCCATGGCCACCACGCTGCCAGCTCGTACTTCCTAATGCAGTCAATTGCAAGCCTGGACAACAGCAAAGAGCTGAAGTGTGGTTCCTCCTTTGTCCACAACAATGTTCCCAAATAGAAATAATCCTGGCCAGACAAAGCTGAGATCCCTTAATGTTTCTGTCCTTCTCTTTGCTTGTTCTGCCCTGGTGTTTGAATGGGAAGGAATACGCTCCGGCTGTGGAAAAACATGGAACAATGGATCCCAAGGCACAGCCTGCTACTGTTGCTGCATGCCGGGCTGATGCAGCATCTCCCTCTCTGTCGTTCTCTCTCTCCTGCACACAGACACATACACACATGCCCATCCTCTCATCCCTCCCTCTCTCCCTTGTCTCTCATGCCCTTTCAATAGACCCAGTGAAGCTGTTCAGCAAGCTAAGGTGTAGAAAGGGATTTGTTTGAGAATGAAAGACAGAAATAAAGATAGATTGCATCTTAAACAAATCTTAAAAATTTTTTCTCATATTTTTACATTTTTACTACTGTCAAGATTCCCAAAACGCAAAGCTTCATATAGAGTTTAACACTGCTGTGGCAAATGTTCCTGTTTGCAGATGACATTTTAAATGCTTTTCACATAAAGTAGCAATATGTAGTGAAAAACACTTCATTTAGGATGAATGCTTCTTTTCATAAAAGGTTGAACAACTGTTCAGGATGTTTTGCATCAAAGGCAAAAATTTGCTTCTCCCAAGTTTTTTCATCAACTTGGTTGACATTTTAAAACTTTAAAAAGGATCGACCAGCAAAATGCTTCAAGTCCATATCCCAGGATGCGGGCTAAATTATTGGAAGAAAACATTAGCAGATGACAACTGATAAACATTAATTTCTCCCTTATCTCTCTGTACTTTTTAAAACTTTCAGAATCATACCGGTAGCAGAAAAATAAATCATGTCATGCCCTTCCTGAAGAGCTAGTCCCCAGTACCATTGGCCTCTATAACTCTGAAGTGATATGAGTGGCTTATTAAATCAAAAATCTCATCCAGCCTCTTTACACTGTTGGGTTTGTACTGTTTGTTGGTGTGATAACACCAGCTGCTCCATAGACGGTCCAATATAATCAATTCTGCAAAAAGTATTCA
This sequence comes from Poecilia latipinna, assembly GCF_001443285.1. NCBI lineage: Eukaryota > Metazoa > Chordata > Actinopteri > Cyprinodontiformes > Poeciliidae > Poecilia > Poecilia latipinna. The sequence goes on along the minus strand of NW_015116402.1, from coordinate 18,520 downwards.
TCCATCTGGACAATAATAACTATGCCAGAGTCCTGTAGATCAACCTCATCTGCAAGATAAGTACCATTATTCTCAGTTTTGTCTAAACATTGCTTTTTGTCTCTAGATTACAGTCAATCCCCACTGGAAAACATTTTCAACTTTGTCATATTGAACAGGGTTGTGTGCTTGGTTAGTTGTTTTTAACATAAGGAAAATCTGAACATAAAATTTGCAGATGAATCCCAAAAGTAAGAATCAAATGAATCAATGAATGAATCAAAGTACAAGGAGAATAGAATAGAATAGAATAGAATAGAATAGAATAGAATAGAACATAATTTCAACTTTCTTGAAAAAGGTTTTATTATTACTCATTACAGAAAGTGAAATTCACATATAGACTCATCACACAGAGGTACATATGTCAAGCCTTCATTTCTTGTAAATTAGACCATCATGGCTTAATGCAAAGCCAAAATTCATTGTCTCAGAATATGTAAATATTAAGAAAAAGGTAAATATTGAAAACACTTGATGTCAAATCCTAAAAATTGAATTATCCCAAAACACCTCAAATGTTTCCTGAGCCTCAGGTCATGGGTAAGACTGCTAATTGGACAGATGTCCAGAAGACATTCAATGACACCCTTCATAAGCCAAAGTTATCATTCCTTGAGAGGCTGGTTGTTCAGCCTCTCAAGGAACAATCATAAAAAGCTAATATGCTTGGCTTTTCATGAATAGCCAAGCATATTCATAAAAAGCTAATATGCTTGGCTTTTCATGAATAGCCAAG
>NW_015116402.1:10624-14542 GCF_001443285.1 Poecilia latipinna | reverse complement strand
GTTCCTTGAGAGGCTGGTTGTTCAGCCTCTCAAGGAACAATCATAAAAAGCTAATATGCTTGGCTTTTCATGAATAGCCAAGCATATTCATAAAAAGCTAAGTGGAAGCAAAAGGTGCTTTATAGTCCATGGGCCAGACCATTTTTTGTCCATTTCAGGGTGGCAAAGTCTATCAATATTTTTCGAAAAGATACATATATCTCTAGTTAATATTTTGGTATGATAGCCCTTCCAAAATGGTAGCTGAGTCATAGTTATCATCTCATGAAGTTAACGACTCCTTTGGATAAATTCTGTTTTTTGAGACTGGTGTATCTCTGGTTTACGGTCATGGTATGGGCATTTGTCAAAGGTCTATAATGCAATATTTGGTATCATTTTAAAGGGGACACTCTTGGCTTTCATTTAAGCCATGTTTTGAGTTTCTCTGACCAACACAGGGGTCATTAGAGGTCACAACAAACCAAAAATAATACACATTTTTCCACACCTTTTGATCAAACTAGATACGTTTTTTTCATCCCAGTGGTATCCAGGGACATCAGGGACACAAGAGTTAACGACTAAAATACTCAACAGACTCTAAAGAGTCAAAAAATGTATGATATGCCTACACTGTCTGTCTATGGGAGGCGATTATGAGCTGTAATTTGAAGTTACAGACTTGGGCTATAACCTTAACTGGTGTATATGTTGGGGGATTAGTGGGGGTTTGTTTAGCGTGTCACTCGTGTCTAGTTTGTTAGGACAAGGACAAACAGATTCAAAAACAGTTTCTTCCCAAAAGCTGTAACAATCCTAAATTCACACATGCACTGACTTATTCCCCTCCCCCCCACCTTCCCCTGGTACCTACCTACACTGTAACCACTTGTGATATTTACTGTGCAATATTTACACTGTGCAACAACACTACCTCTGTGCAATATTTATATATATTTTATATTTATTTATATATTTATTCTGTATTTTTAAATTTGGTAAATTTTTGTATATATACATTTTACGTGCACTTCTTTTTAATGTATATGTCTGCACCGGAAAAGGGGCTTTTAATTTCATTGTACACTTGTAAAATGATAATAAAATTCATTCTATTCTATTCTATTCTGCTATCTGGATCTGGTATTTGAGTTCATATAATTCAATTAAATTTCATCCAGTTTATAGCGCCAAATGAACATACTTTTCAGAAGCCTGACATTTATATTTAAAATGTTCTTTTTTATTGATGTTATGTACGATTAAAATTTCCAGAGACACTGAAACTTATTTTTATTATCTTTAAGTCGTAATATTTAAAATTAAAGCTGCAAGCAGTAAGGGTACAATGATTTATCAAAAACTCACCATTTTGATGATGTTTATTCAGCGATGCCTTATGAGCAAACCAGCCAAGGTTGAAACTGATTGATCAAACTCTGAAGGAGGATTTCGATCAAATGCAGAGCCTACAAACACCCAAATTGGGTCAAAATCGGAACTTCAATCCAAGACGGTCAACTTTCTTCTTGATGTAGAGCATGGGTTCTATAGAACTCTCTGGCACCCAGTGTACCAATATTCATGCCTCTACGATAAAGTAAGGTCAATGTGGAGGGGATTTTCAAAGTTGCCAGAGATGTCTCTTAAAATGGCAGCACTATCATTGCTCAGGCTTAATTTGAAGAAATAAAGGCCTGAAATATTTCACTGTATACAATAAATCAATGTGAAGACTTTCACTTTCTGAAATTAGTGACAGAAAACTTTTTCACAATACTGTAATTGTTTAGTTGTACCTATACACATAAAAATATGAAAAAAATTTTATTTGAAAAACAACTACTCAACAGACAGACAGAGAGAGATAGATAGAAAGGTAGCCCAGACACCCTGCGGAGGAAACTAATTTTGTCTGCTTGTGTCCACTGTCTTGTTCTTTTGGCCACTAGCCAGAGGTTGTGACCTGAAGGCAGAAATGTGCCGCAGATTGACCAGCATATCAACAGCTTCACCTTTTGGGGCAGCTCTCTGGTCTCCACCACAGATCAACCAGTACAGTGCTTGCATCACTCCAGATGCTGTTTCAATCTGCCTGTCAATTTTCACTCTGTTTTTCCATCACTTGTGAAAAAGACCCTGAGATATGCAAATTCCTCCATTTGGGGCAAGACTTTACAAAATGAGTCATGTAACTGATATATTGTAGACCAATATCTAAACTGGCACATGGAGGTAGTAAGCTTCCTCATATTGTATGCATGGAATGCTAAGACATGAGTAAAGGAAAAAAAAAATGAAGTCAATAGAACCACATCATCTGCAAAAAGCAGAGACCCAATAGTGAAGCCACCAAACTGGTGTGAGGATTTTGGTTTTCTCTGTGTTAATTGGTTTCTGTGTTGTCATGTCTTCCCCACGATTGCCCCCATCTGTCCCTTGTTTCTTAACTTAGTTTCAAAGGAGGAATTTTAACATTTTGATCAGTTTAAAAATAACTCATTCATGTTAGAAATAGTTTTTGAGCTCTATGATTCGTTCATTCACAAGAAACAATCCACCACACCCACAGCCTCCTCGTCTCCATCTTCTTCAGGGACTCTGAGGCCCTGTTAAAGTCTCAGAGTCCACTGAGAGCAGTTCCAGCAGCTCCAGCCCCAGTAATTGGGCCTCCAGCTACAGTAAGTGGGCCTCCTGCTTTCCCCAGTGGTGTGTCCGAGCTCCCCAGTACTCCGTCCAAGCCTAGCCTCCATCTGGCCTACCCTTCAGGAACCTGCACCAGTGACTAGCATGCCTGAGACCGAACCAGCGAAAAACTTACCTGTGCAGTCTGTCAGCACTCGTGGTTGTCCTCGTGGCTCCAGCGTGCCTCCAGGCCGCCCTCCTGGTGTTCCTCATGGGTACTTGTATTCTCACCTTTAATAATACACAAATCATGACACCAGATCCCTTCAACACCATAGCTATCCTTAGAAATCCTGTCCAGGTGAACAGAATCAGTGACAAAGGGAAACCTTCGTGGAGTTCAATTATAACCAGAAAGAAGACTTAGTGCTAGCAATGCAGACCAAGCTCTGAAACAATTGTTCAGAGACTTAACAGCCTGTATCAAGTGTCCTGGTTCCCCTTACTCCCAAATTAACCCCCACAGTTCCCTCTGACGGACACGGTCAAACACCTTCTTCCAGTCCAGACAATGCATGTAAACTGATTGGACAAAGGATCCTGCTAAGGGCATGGAGCTGGTCCAGCATGAAAATTGCACTGTTCCCCCTAAGTCTGAGACTCCACTATCTTGAATTTTAAGATTGTGACCCCCTTTCATTGGAACATACCTTGTAGCCCCCCTTTTAAATAGGGGGAACTGCCTGCTATGTCCAGCCAATGTTGCAGAGGTATTTCTATCAATACAACCCACAACATGCAAAGCCTTAAGGAAAATTTCAAATACTCTGGGCCTTGCCAGTAAGAAGCTTTTTAATCACCTTTGCTTAACTCAAGTCCCCAGATTTCACTTCCTCACTGGGTGATATCCTCTTCACCACTCCAGGATTTCCCAAGTCAAGGTCAGCAGCACACCATCCCCACTATCTCCTCAAAACCATATGAAAGTTGTTCTATATGGCCTCTCTCAACTACTTCCACGTCCAAGTTTTTGCCCCAGAGACCACCCGAGACACATTCCACTTAGACTGCTAGTACCAATTTGCTGCTTCCAGAGTCCCACAGACTAAAAAGGTCTTAATAGAACTCCTCCACCTTGACAAGATCCCTCAGTCCTACAGCTGCTGCAGCATCCATCAGCCACCATGAGGTCACAGATCTGGTTAGCTGCCTCAACAGGAGATTCAAGGATTTCTAAAACATGCATGAAAAAATCAAAGCAACACTGTCGATTTTGATTACACTCCCACCGCCTTACAGTAACAATGTGCA
>NW_015116402.1:0-7474 GCF_001443285.1 Poecilia latipinna | reverse complement strand
ATCTGGTTAGCTGCCTCAACAGGAGATTCAAGGATTTCTAAAACATGCATGAAAAAATCAAAGCAACACTGTCGATTTTGATTACACTCCCACCGCCTTACAGTAACAATGTGCAAAAAAAAATAACCTTTTTCTATTCTTTGTCTTTAAAATTAGGGTTATTCTAGAACACAAGGCACTAAACATGGTTGTCGGCAATTCTTTGTTTATCAATTCTGTGATGACTAAGTGTACAATCTTGCATAATTTCTTCTAAAGAATACAGTGGTTACCTGGTATTAATGATGTACTTATATTTTACTTTTTAACATACTGATTAAATATTCATTTAAATATGCATTTAATCACTATGTTAAATTATGAAATGCATATTCATAACTTGTTTATGTAATAGATTTTATAGAGTATGTTAAGGTCACCTCAGGGTCATACCCTTGATTGTCAGTTTCGTGAAATATGTCTAAATATTCTGTCAACATTGGAAGTCGGGTGGTCCAATATATGACTGTTCAGGTTATCAGATCAGATCTGCAGTGTTGAAAAGACTTTTACAGAATCTGACCTACACTTCAACCTCTGTCATCATCAAAGTTATTTTCTCTCATTACACAAATCCTCTGAAAAACCTTGAATTTTTACAGTTTGGTATTAAACAACATTGATTTTATCTTTTTAGGGTCTTTTAAAGTTCAGACACTTCTTCCTTTTGTTCTCCTAAATGAGATTATTTACTTATTTTTTGCTGTTTACATGGTTCTCTTCCTATAAAAGGAAAGAGCAACAGTAACAATGTTACAATGACAGTTTCATACTGTTACGGCCAGTGGTCTTTTCTGTGTTTATTTGGGTTTTTTGCAGTGGCTAATCAGACTGACTTCACCTGGAAGTGGGTGCTGCCCTGCTTGTCCTGTGCCACACCCTGAGGCCTACCGTGATTGGGTCATCAATTGCCGGCTCCACCAATCGCTGTTGAGGCCTCCCTTTTAAAACCAAGGACTTCCAAGGAGAAGGCGTGGCTGTTTCTTTGTTCAGACAGCCTGCCACTTTGTTGGGTGTTTGCTTACTGCTGTAAACTTGCTTTGTTAGCTTGTGTAACTTATCTTGTCCCTGTGGGGGACCTTTGTATCTCTGTTAGAGATTTGTAGTTTGTTTTGTTTATCCTGGACTTTAAGTCCATTTTTGTTTGGTTAAGATCTTTGGTTTACAACTCTGATTGTTTTGTGGATTTTATTTTATTTAGTACATTTTGTTGTAAGTTCCTACATTTTGATTATTGTTAACTTTTACCTTTTTATTTTTGTCAAAACCCAAACAATAAACCTCTAAGTTGTTAAACCTTAACATCTAGGTTTCTTTAATGTTACTTCCCTTTCCCCTGGCCGAGCCGGGTCGTAACACATACAATCTAAATAATGATATTTTGATTAAAAATGACAAAAACAGTGTTGGTATAAAATTTATATAAAGATGACTAAGTGAGAAATGATATAGAAGCAACCTTATTAAAAAAAAATCAAAATCCTTAATTTCTAAGGTAAAGTGCCTCCTTTGTATTCTGCTTGATCAGCTGAAACTGTAGGCTATTTCTCCCCCAATCACCTGCTCCCATATCATTTCTTTTATTTTTTTGTTGGTGTTTTGCTTTTTCCATCAGCTGTTATAGCTCCACTTAAAAATTGCCAATTGTATCAACTGTAACAAACATAGTATATGTCAGAAGTTAATTTTTATTTTATTTTTTTTTTTAAATTCCAGCATTTTTAAAGACATTTGTGTAAAGTGAGCAGTGGTAATTTATGCCTAATGGTCAGTACTTTTAAAGCCATCAATATTTCAGAATGATACAGTATGTCTCTGTCAAGGTATGTTTGCTTTCTCAAATAGTTTGCACATAATATTCTTATGAATGAAACAGAGAAAAACACTGCATGATTTCTCTCCAGGCTATGGAAGTGTTAAAAAACACCTGCAACAACCTGAGCTGAAACGCCATTGTGCTGTTCTGTGGAATACAGAGGAAAATGGACCTGTGGAGACCATAGAAAATAACTTAAAGCCAGTTGCATTAATTTAACTCGATAGAACAAAAGCTAAAACGAGGTTCTGAGGGAACATACAGATTGGTTTCCATCTTTTACTCATGCTTCTGCTACCCCATGTCTCCCCATCCCCCACTCCATGAACCCCCTGCTGCACTCCCTGCGACCCCCCAGCATCTGCAGGGCTCTACCAATGGGAGGCTTTCAACTGCATTCCTTCCCAGAGACAAGAACTTCCAGGTCTAGTGTAATCATTCTCACTGCCTGTCATGCTGCTTTACTTGTATCACGTGTTCAATGCCGAATCATTTCACTTCACAGGGTTACAGATTTGGCAAAGCGCGCAATATGTGGTTTTCATGGTTGCTACCCCTGGGCTCGACAACTGTCTGTCTGGTGAAGTCTCTCAGAAAAAAAACATAACACATGCCAGTTTTATCTATCATTCTGTTGTATTAAAAATGTCTTGTAGTATCTACAAACATTGAATTCCAAAATCAAAATAAGGATTGTTGGTAAGCTATGTATCACCTGACTCACTACCAGAGCGCAAAGACGCTGTAAAGGATACGCATTGCAATGGGCTCAGGATTAAATCCAATCCAGTCTGTTTAATGTCAAGATCATTCACACAAGTTGTATTGTGGGAACAGAATTACACTTCAGGAAACTGTTAAATTAAAGCAGTATATTTGCAAGCATCCCTGAATTTACTACAAATAAAAAATTTATTTTATTTATTTATTTTTTGCCTTGTTTATAATTGAGTCAGATAAGTAGCAGTACAGGAAATACAGAATTTAGAAACAAACTGCTCTTGTTATATATGGGCCATTGCAATCTGAAGGATTTTATGCTTTATTTACCCACTGGACTTTACAGTAAGAATCCAGGTCAGGCAAAGGAAGTAGTTCAAGTCTGACATTGTATCACTCCAGAGACTCACTGAGTATGTGCAGTGAAAGAAGCCCAAGTCAAAATCGGGTCAACAACCTTCCCTATTTAAAGTGTGAAACAAAATTTTTCAATAGGATTATAAAAGTCCTGTTAATTTGCCCAGCAACAAGAATGATATACTTTACAGCATGTCATAAGAACAAAATACATTAATTGGGTGGGGAAACTAACAGAAACACACAAAACTTCTACTAAAAGTAGGATCTATTTTTAACAGTAACACAAAGCTGGCACATAAAAAAGTTGGTAACACTTTATTTGAAGGGGGTTGAATAAGACTGACATGACACTGTCATAAACACCTGTCATGAACATGAATAAGTCTTCATGAATATTTATGACTGTTGTCATAAAGCGTCATTCGGTAAATTATGACACTTTTAATACAAAGTTGACATTATTCAAAATGTCTGTTATGACAACTTGACATTAACCAAGAAATCATTACTGATATAAATTTGTTATAAAAGTATTATTGATTGCACTTTAAAAATTAGGTAACTTTATGTTATTAAAGGTAAAGTTTAAACAGTAATTATTTCTTGGTTAATGTCAAGTTGTCATAACAAAGACATTTTGAATAATGTCAACTTTGTGTTAAAAGTGTCATAATTTACTGAATGACGCTTTATCACAACAGTCATAAATATTCATGAAGACTTATTCATGTTCATGACATGTGTTATGTCATGTTTATGAAAGTGTCATGACAGTCTTATTCAACCCCCTTCAAATAAAGTGTTACCAAAAAGTTAACTTCTATAGGGGGCAGCCGATTCACACTGAGTTAGCTGTATCCACACTGCTGGCACAGATGAGTGAACATTGCACCTACAAAATGTAATAAATTCAGTTCAGATTACACTCACCAGGAGTATACAGCAACTAAGACTATTCCTTATAATATTTGTATGGCTTTTGTGTAGCTTTGATCAGTTTGTATCTACATGTCTTATCAGGTCCAACAGCGAGACCCGGGTTCGAATCCAGGCTGGGGCAAAAAGTTACAACAGTGAAATTGAGCTATGCAGTGTGGGTCCTTAGGCAAGACCTTGGAGCTATATAGCCTGCCTCATACCATGAGAGACATTGATATGCATAACATGCCAGCTCAGACGTCGCCTGGCCAAACCAGGTCTACGTCAGGTGCTGGAGAACCAGAGCACCTTGATGACAAATGGGCTACTGGAACAAGACAGAAGATCTGTTGAAATGCTACTACTCAAGTAACCCTAGCCAGAGGGGCTACATGCAAAGACTATGGGAAAAATGGTTAGTTCGACATCCCCAGTCTAGAATGACTGTTAAACAACTAGTAGCTCAGTGTTCCAACATCCGTAAACAACAATTGCTATCACAACTTGAGATTGACGAGATACAACACAAATGCTACGGCAAGGGGGAGGAGCCTGGATGTCAGGACAGTGGGGAGTTAACTACAACTACCCGCCCAGAGACTGGGTATGTAGCCCCAGTAATGAACGAACCATCAAAGCTGAACGAGGCAGCAGCCGCCGCCAACTACAGCGGCTGAGTGAAGTACCATCAGAAAGTCTAATTGAAGATGTGAATGCAGCATTGAGAACGAGCCCTACCAACACCATAACAGAAACTAATGAGCTGAACTAATGATCCTTGAGATGCTTGGCTATAAGAGCAATCATGTGACCCAATATCCACCATGGAAAAGACGGTTAGAGGCTAAGATCAAGATAACAAGGAGGGAAAATAGGCGCTTTCTTCTTCTTCTGCTTCTTCTTTAGATTTCAACGGCTTGTATCCATTATTGTTGCACTACTAATATCTAATATCTATACCTCAAATTCTCATAATTATTATTTAAAAAACGAAAAATCTTATTTTTCCCCTCAATGCTATTTAACCGATCAACAACATTGATTTCAATTCCCTATTAAAACCTAATTCCGTTTTAATGGGCATTTTCTTCTTTTATTTCCAATTTTGACTTCCAATGATTCACTTCTTGCTAAAGAGCCCCCTGGTTGTTGAAGAAAAATCCACATATAAGCCGCACCAGGCTATAAGCTATATGGTTCACAGCTTAGGAAAAAAGTAGCAGCTTATAGTCCGGAAAATACGGTAAATTAAACAAGCCAATTTTCTTGCTTGAGTCCTTGTCCTCTCCCACTTCTTTGTTTTTATAAAGGTTTTATTGGGTGTAATGGCCTTTATTTGAGAGTGTGTAATGAGAAAGTGTGTAATGAGAGAGGTGGAAGACATGTATATTATATCAGACACAATATTTTTTGGATAAATTATGTATTTCAAATATTTGAGTAATTCAGTAATTAAGTAATTCAGTGAAGTGGGATTGAGCGGTGCTGTGGTGGCAGTAAAACACAACCCATGTATGGAGGCCTTAGTTGTTGACATGGCTGTCACAGGTTCAAGTCCCAGCCTGAGGGCCTTCACTGTATGTCTTCCCTCTCTCTCATTAACCACTTTCCAGTCTGTCAAATAAAGGCCTCCAGAGCCAAACCTTAATAAAAAAAGAAGTGAAAAAGAGGAAGGACAAGGACTAAATGAAGAAAATTGGTTTGTTTAATTTACGTGAACTTGAAGAATGAGTAAGTTGTAAGTATTCAATTCTATACGAGGTTACATTTGTATCAAGTACCCCACACACATTGAAAATTAAGTTAACACGAAGCATGACAAATAAGTTATGTGAATTTTTTTTGTTAATTGTACTACTTGATTTAGTACTTTTTTACTTAAAATAAATTAAGTTTACTTACTCACTAATCTTAAGCTTACTTTGATTAATTTTTTTTGGCAAATGAGTTAGCATCATTTTTTTATTAGATTTTACAGTGCAGTTGGTAAGTCAAGCAGAGTCCTTATTTGCCTCTCCTTGCTCTCCACACTAGTAAAAATATTCCAGCCTATCTACTTAAAAACATTAAGGCAACTATTTGCATAACTGATTTATGTTTATCAGAAAAGATTGTTCTTTGTTTAAAGTACTTATTTCCACTTATTTCCACCTTAATGACTACTGCTAACTCAAAATTGCCTCTACTTCAAATCACAGCTGGTCTGCTTTTGCTTGGGAACTCTGATGTCTCATGGGTAATATTTGGTGTTTGAAACACCGAATGAAACACAGTAAAAATAGCAAGATTGTTTTTTGTTGTGTGGATGAACTTAAAAAGACAGACTCTTAGTACTTAAAAGATTCACTTTCTTTAAAAAAAAACTTGTATCTTGAACAAATATTTTTGACCTCAATACTGTGTGTGAAGATACTAACTTAAATTTTTAATGTTGATTTCACAGATTCAGTTATGTTAAATTTACTTCACCACAGATTCATTTTTCTCACTGCAGAAAGTTGAAAACAGAAGAAACTTGTTTCCTCTCAGCATAAAGTCATCATCAAACTTCTTGAATACGACATCTGAATTTTTATTGTATGCCTCCACTTCAAACTCAGAAGAGGTAAAAATCTTTTCTGTTTCACTACTTCTTTTTCAAGTGCATAAAGCTCTGCTTACTCCCATATAACTATTAGCTTGAGTTGGTGAACCTAAACTTCCCTGCTTTAATAAATTTGGACATGGTCATCTCTCCTTCTCACCAAAAACAATTCTAACAAAATAAGAACAAGTCAACAGCAAACCATTCATCCGATGAGTCATTGTGCTCCCCTCCTGTGTTGCATTCTCTGACAAGCACAACGCTTGAAAGATAGCTAAAACAGTAATGATATGTTATATCAATATCAGTGTGTGACTTTGATTATCATATTTTGATGTTTCTCTGCTGCTTAAAAATGAATAGGTTGCAAATTTTCTAATCCTGAAAGGGAACAATGCCCTGAAACACTGGTTCTCTTTTCACTTAGTAAGAAAAAAAGCAAACTATTGGTGAGTTTGAGGATAAAAGGGTCAGTGGTGACAGTACAATCATGTGACATGGGTGAGACACAGAGAGCACTGAATGCTGAAGTGTTCAAGAGAATCAGAAAGAAGACAGTGAGAGCTCTGATCAGGAAAGAAAGCACTGAAAGGCCATTCAAAATCAAACCTCTGCTTGTTTCAGATGGAAAACATCACACATATACACACATTTTACACTCTGACCAAAACTTTTACTCAAGGCTTTCATCATAGTATCAGATTAAGCAGAAGTTATGTTTTATCCAACAGAGGTTGCTACTGAGTTCTTCAAATCATACATAGTTTATGACTCTGAACCTGTCATAAGAAACTTTTTCTTCAGATGCCTGACAGTTAATTCTACTTCATTCTACTTGTCTAAACTCAGTAAGCTTTTGAAGTGATCCACAATTCATAAGTTTTTATACATCTGTATATGCCCTGCGATGGGCTGGCGACCTGTCCAGGGTGACCCCGCCTCTCACCCGTTGACTACTGGAGATAAATACCAGCACCTTCATGACCCCATAAGGCACATGTGTCAAACTCAAGGCCCGCGGGCCACATGTGGCCCGC
>NW_015116401.1:21289-37814 GCF_001443285.1 Poecilia latipinna | reverse complement strand
AGAACAACCTAGGAAAGTAACTTTCACGTGGAATGGTTTTGCTCAAAGCATGTCGTGTTTTAGAGTAGCCCAGGCATAAAACGGTTTGGGTCATTTACAGGAAGTCTTAGAAGTTGAAACACACATCAGACAGTCTGAGTCATTTTGTACCAAAGAACGAGGAAAACATTCAGTTTGACGACGTACAAAGCTGAAAAAAAAAAAAAGAAATAACAGAAAATAAAAGCAGTTGTAATTGAAAAGTGGCAGTAGCTGTGTTTCCATAGCACCTGTGGAAAACTGTCAACATTCCGCTAATATCGACAAAACACAATTTCGCAGTTGCGATGGTTCCATTAAATAATTAAAATCACACATGAATAAGCTTGTTCACGTGACAAGTGTCATTAAAAATTAATCATGCCACGCCATGTACTACTTCCTGTCTTCTTCCTCGTGGTTTGGACCCGTGGCATCATCCGGCTGCTGATCATGTGACTTGTGTGATGTGAAAAAAAAAAACAGTTTCCATTGCAGTTTTGCTAAATAAACCAATTTCAATACGGCCAAATGTGAAATTGCGCAACTAGACGGTCAATGGAAACGCAGATACTGATTGAGCGGATTGGGATGAAAACGCCTGTATAGTTTCATATTTTTATTTATAAGAAATGTAATCATTTTACAATCCTGAGCCACTGTAAGTTGATCTCTATCACATAAAGTTGCAGTGATGATGCTGACGTTTGTGGCAAGGGAGAGCTTGAGTTCATCCACCGGCACATCCAGTCATCCGGAGATTTCTTTGCACAGCAACAGGCACAAACGCAGAAAACGCCTCACAAAAGCTGCAGAAGACAGCTGATATTTAAAGGAAATTTTTTTGATGTGGCGCAGTCATTCAGATAATGCAAGAAAGATCAAGTGGCTTGGGCGTGGATCCACTAAAAAACACAAGTAGTGGAATGGAACTGGCCCACAGCTGCCCAAAGACCCAGCATTAATCACCCCCCTTTCAGCCCCTCGCCACAAAAAGACAACCCTCACCCTCCAAATACCAGGGTGTATAAGGTGGGGGCTGGGGGAGGGGCCGCCAGCTACTGCAGGACAGCTGGGAGCATAAAAATAAAAGCTCCTGACCAGCTGTGACTCAAAGAAATGTCCCACCATGACCACCACACCCTCCACTCACTGCAAATCGGCTGCCATTAAATATGTAGACTAATGGAGGTTTCTAAATTTACACACACACACACCTCAGGTTTTATTGCACAGAACAGACGTGTGGCCGAGCGGTGAGGAAGAGCTGCTTTTAGGCACAACCTAGTGAGGGGCTAGGAGCCAGTTTCTGCACTTTATGAACATTTGTTGGCAATTAAACGGAAAAAGAAATAGAGGAAGCATATGTTTATTTTTAGAGTTAAGCACGCTGCGATTGTTTCAGTAAATCATAATGGAATTACCCTCATATTGGTTAGTCAGCCTTGTAAAAGCCAGAAGAGGAAAACATTAGCAGTTTACATGTATTTTAGAGCAAAACAAAATGTAATTTTTTATCTTTTTTTAACGGCACAGTAAAAAGATTCTATTTGCCACAAAAGCCAATGGTCACAAGTCAAACTGATTTCAAATGCGCTGCAAAAAGCACAAAATCTGACAAGGTATTTTTCTAAATCTAATTTATAGTGCAAATATTTCAATGAAAACAAAACCAAAACTTGCATAGCAGCATGTTTTAGGTCAATAATTCTGGAAAATTGATGAAATGTTAAACTTCCAGTGGCAGGGAAATGACCTTCAGCCCCACAGAGCCGGAGTGCTTCGGATAGCGTTTCACTAAAGTTAGTAGATGAAATCAGGTTTACGTATTTACTCCTGTTACCGGCTAACATTAAAACGTGAAATCATTTTTCACAGCGCTACACTGATAACATACCTGCAAAATGTCACTGAGATCCAGCAGCATGTCTGAGGAAAAAAGGTCAAGGCAAACAGGATAAAAGGAGGGACACAAAAGGTTGACCACAGATGAGAAAGGGCAGCTGAGGCTGATGACGGCTTCACTTCAATATTTTCTCTGAAACAGTATTTTGAGAAAATAAATGGATAAACATTCCTTTATCATACACTCTGTGATCTTTACATCCGTAGTGTTTTCTAATGAGAGCAACACTCAAAGCAGAGCAGTTCTTTTAAGCAAGGTAGTGGAGGAGTGATGACTTGAACTCATCTGGACTCATTAAAATCAACGCAGAAATACTTTTATAAACCCAAAGGATTTTAGGATTTGCATCTATAATCTACAACATAACGGTTGAAAATGAAAAGGATTAAAGTGAAATCACCCTAAAACAAACCAAAAAGGAAGTTGAGCAACTGACATAAAGAACGTAAGGAAGATTTTCCTGAACTCAAAGTGTTACTTTCGGTGCAACTGTCTGGCAGTCCTGTACAAATTGGGATTAATTTTAATTTCCAACATCTTTAAAAAAAAAAAAAAGAGACGGAGAAAAAGAGCCAAATTACATACTAGTCTGAAAAGTGTTTCAGACTAGTCAAAAAATCAAAAGACAAAAACACACCGCAACATCAGCCTCTGGATGTCTCTTCCTCCTGGTGCTCAGCTGGCGCAGACATTTGGTTGCCGTGGTTACAGTGTCTCCGTGGCGACAGGTGCACCTGTCTCCAGGGTGTCAGGCTGGATTAAAGAGGCTCCTCTGAAACAGGCCTCACAATAGAATTAGCAGGCGTGCAGATGAGATGGAAAACATAATCCCGGCACACGGCACCTGGAGATTAACAGACAACCTGCAACCAATCAGGAGAACCAAAACCAGGAGAACCCTAAACACACATCTGGGTTCTGCTCCTCAGCACAAGGTCCAGTTTGATGAGTGGTGAGCTTACAGATGTTTATCTTAATGTCAAGTTAGAACACATTGTTCTAAGATGTAAAACAAAAAGCACAGCTGTTCATATGAGCAATGAAAACCTTTCAGGTAGATAAGACCAACCATTTAGCAATCAAGTTTTAATGTTTCTGCAAACACAGCACAGACAACACAATTTAGCAAAGCCTGGCTCTTAAAGGCAGTGGCGCAACTGCACATTATTCAGGTGGATGCGAATCGCCCCCCTATCTCTGAAATCAACTATGAGTTTCCTTGGCTTTGTTAGTGACTATTGTCTTGCTTAATCCACACTTTAACCCAAATGTTCCACCTGTACTTTGAACAGCAGTGTGACATTTATGTGCTTATTAAGGGGGCAGTATTATGTAAAACTTTAATTTTTCAGCTTTATATCATGTTATTTCCTCATCAAAATCATACCTAGAGTGTTGCTTTGATTCTTTCATCCATGTTTAAGAAATCCTTCAATCTCCCATGGCAACCATTGGGGCACGGCTAAACGCTCGCTCTCACAAAGCTCCGCCTGTTTCCACAGAGCTCCTCCCTCTGAGCTGCAGTCTCCAGCCCAGTTTCCGCCTCACAGAGCACACCTCCCTCCCCCACTCAGCTCCTCCAGACTAGTAGCAGCAATTAGTAAACATTCACTGGAAATGGGAGTCTGCTGAGCTCATCATAGAAACTACGCGTCAGTCCAACTCTCCAAAGAGCTTTTGTAAACGCCATAATGGAGCAGCATTGTTGTGACATGCCAAAGGCAGAGTCAGAGAGTAGGAGCTTCTTAAAGAGACATAAGCCCAATTTAAAAGCATTTGAATTGCAAATTCAATTTTCTTTTAAGTTATCTTTGACATATGCTATATTTCATAGAAACTAAAGGTAGCAGTTACGTGATTGTGCTATAAAATGACAAGCGTTTGATGGAGCTTTGCAGCACCATCATCTGAATAAAATGTGAATGTTTAGAGGTAGAAACTTATGAGACATACCACAACTGTACAATTATTTACGTGCTGAATTTCCCTCAAAAGCCAATGGTCACAATTAAAAAAAAAAGAAGCAACACCTCAAGCTGAAGTAAAACTGTGTGACTGGACCGGCTGTGAACCAGAGCGAGGCATGGCTCTGGTTCACAGCCAGTCCTGCTGGTTTACTGCCGTCACCACAAAACAATGCATCACAGCATCACTGCATTCCTCCATGCAGTACATTAAACCCAAAATGTGCTTCTTCTTTTGAAACAAATGTCATTGTTCTTTTAAGGGTGAAAAAGCAGCTGGTCACAGCAACATTTTTATCTGTTTTAGATTACAAAGATTTGTTATATATGAACGCCTCAGCACAATTGCTACCAAAAAGTTGATACTATCTATCCATCATGTTTGTTACAAACTGCAAAGCCTTGACCCATCATTCCACTCAAGTGAACTGGCCTTCTTTGTCCACCAGGAGGTTGGGACATTGGTACACTTTTATTTGTGAGGCCTTGCTTGGGCTGCTGCCCTCCTACATCATGATCTAATCACACAGAGAAACATTGATTCTCACTCTGTGTTCAAATGATCATTTCTTGCTCTCTGTCCCATTTCCCCACAAAGAATTAGGAACAACAGTCTTTGTTTACTCTGCTCTGTTTACATATGTTGCAAAAAGACTGGAAATTAACTAAACTTATTTCATTGAGCACTTTTAAGTCCAGACAGAGCATTAGAGGTAAATTCTTAAAATTGTGACCGTTTTTAATAATTATTTGTATGGTATTTTTAACTGCGTAACTATTTGTGATTGTTGTGTAACCTTTGCTGCCTCCTGGCCAGGATTCTAGGTTTTTAATCCCAACTGGATTTTCCTGGTTAAAGGAGAAGTACAACATAACTTTTTTGAGCTTTACATCATAACATGTTATTCCCTCATCAAAAACATACTTGGAGTGACGCTTTGATTCTTTCATGCATGTTTGAGAAATCCTTTAATCTCCCTTACAAACCATTCATCTGAGCAAAATGCCTGGGTGGACCTAGCTCCGCCTTCGAAACACAATTTCCAAACTTCAGAGTTTCCGCCTCCCTAAACACACCTGGAGGATCCTCAAAACCTCCTCAGTCCTCAGTGGTTCAAGGTGTTATCCTCTCTGGCCTGGCATTTACTAAACGTAATATTTGTGGAGATCAAAGAATGACCGTCACCGTTTACACTAACTTAGAAGTCTGAGGAAGTCCAACAAACACTCAGTAGTTCTCTAAGTGCATCTACTATGCTACTAGCTTAAACAAAAACAACCATTTAGAATATGTTTGATTGTGGCCTACAATCTTTATTTGTCCAAGCTCCAGATTTTCATCCAGAGGTACTTCTTTCATTTTTCTCAAACATACCAACAATGTGTGGGACTCTGTAAACAGAAGTCCTTAAGATTCAAGAGACTCACTGTTCTGAATGCAAGCGGTTCCAAGGAGGAACAAAACGTTCAGATTTAGATCAAGGCCACAGCAACCTGCTGATGTTAAGCAGCTCTTTCCTCCCCCAAGAGCAAGCCCAGTAGCATCCCAGTTCAGAGATTCTGCGTTGCTTGGCCTCTTTTAGTAACTGGGCTGAACGCTCTCATTGAGGGGATTTAAAAATAGCTAACGGAGATGCTGCTGGCCTTCTGCAAGAATGTTCCTCTTAATCGTCAAGTCAGATCGGCAAGAAGTTCAAAGTGCTTGATAGTTATTTCTACTGGATAACAGGGGAAGCGGCAAAAAAGTTAGCGCTATAAAGTTAAAAGGAAACGCAATGAAGAAGAACAAAAATTGAAGCAGAACTGGCTGTGTGTGCATAATCTGTCTGAGGTCTAAAAATGGATCTGTGTTCCAGACTGTTGAGCATCTCTATGCTGTTGGTGCTCATTAAATTCAACTCCAGGTAAGACTGAGCCTTCCTCCTCCTCCTCCTCCTCCTCCTCTTCCTTTTGTTTATGTCCTGATCATCTCTACGACTTCACCCAGCTGTGGAAAAAGGAGGAGGGGAGGCAACTATTTTTAACCACAGCCTTACCCCTCCAAACATGCGTGAACAGATAGGCCTGTGGAAACGAACCCACACAGAAACACAGACACAAACAGAAGCTGAGTCAACAACGCAGCAGCAAAGGCCTCACAGTGCCTGCTCCCCTCTCTTTCATCAGAATAACAAACCCACCGGCGGTTGCGTAACCCAGTCATCCTCACAGGCCAGGCGGGTCGGGAACGGCACGGCAAAGACACTCTGAGCCCAAATGTAAAGAGGTTCTATGTTCATCAAGAAGTCCCAAAGTTCTTCCTGTACTTTGAATAATAATAATAATATTATTATTATTATAATGCTCCGCTGTAACATTTAGGTTTGTATTAAGCCAGCATCTTTTGGAAAAAAATTTTAATCTCTGACAGACAGCTCATGTTGAAGACAGCTCAAGATGTCAACTACCAAGACCATTTCTAAAAATATTAAAATTGAAGCCGTGGAATAAACTCTACATGCAAGAACATCTCACTGCAGTTAGAGAGGAGTGGTGCATACACTCCTCAGATAGACCTCAGACTGTAGGGTGTTTCATTTAGAAATGTTTCTGATGATATGTTCTGGTTCTGGTATTTGCTTGTAAATTTTTGCTTTTCCATGAGAGAAGATGGACTGAAATAGTTTTTTATTAGATCACAGAATATACTCATCAACACATAACACACTTGGTTACAGAAAGGATACGAGGCGTTCCCTCGGTGCGGCAGACCAGGTAGATGCAGGCGGCCATCATGTGATCAGACTTGCGGCCGCGTGTCAGGCTTTTATTGAGGGCCATCTTGTAGAAGTTGAAGGCCGTGTCCAGGCAGTGCTGGTTCATCTGGAGCTGGTGGCCCAGGGTGTTGATGTGTTGTTTAGCTGAAAACACAAAACCACATATTCAGAATAATTACAGACGAAGACGTTCTACTTAAGTGCTATAGAATTTGGAGACACAAAATACATCAATTATATCACCGCAGTAATATCAATGGGTGCAATATTAATATTGTGAAGGACTGCTTGCAGTGTAATTATTGTTGGCTAGCATATTCCACGTGTTATGAACTCGCATTTTTCATGCTAACATAAAATTTAGCTCTTTTAGGAGAAAGAGGACACTTTTTCAAACTACGAAATATATTGAAACTTTTTTTTGATAGTCCAATTCTTAGATGTAGCTGGAAAACCATTCAGCAGTTTTTTTATGAATTAAGTAACTTTTGGAAGAAAGTAGCTTCACTGTATTTTATTTCAGGATACCAAAGTACAAGGTGATTATAAAGGCACACCAAAATATTCATATTTTGTTTGTAACAAAACTAAAAAAATAAAGTGTTTTAATTAATGTATCATTTTCCTTTTACTTGTCGCATCATTTCACAATGATGTGACATGTTGTGCTGATATGACATAACCTACAACCCAACGTGATAAGTTTAAGTTGAATGATTTATTTTATAAAGTGAATATAGATCTAATTGCTTAAATTAAATAGTGCTGCTTAAAAATCCCCCCCAAAATATGAGGCTCTGACTTTGCACAACTGCAAAGATTACACGAGTTCTATTATGAGTAAATACTCAGGCTCTAATGAGCAGCAGACTCACTCACTCACTCAAACACATGTTCCCCATCTGCAGACACACACAGACTCAGGTACAATAGATGGAGAGCCAGGTCAAAGATGATTGCACTAAGTGCTGCCAGTAAGCTGTGGTGTGTGTGTCTGTAGTTCATGACCTCATGTGTGCTAAACAGGTCACTGAAAGTTAACACACAAAGCCAGATGTGTGACCTTACTGAGTGGGTTGTCTGAGAATGTGAGGGACTGGGCTCATCATGCTGAGTGGATGTAACAACGTGTACGCTGCGTCAGACAAACAAACGTTATCACAGCTTACTCAAAACCACGTCTGAACAATCCTTCAAAGACCCTCGTCTTGTTCACTTCAATTAATCCGTCCTGGGTTGCAATAAAATATGTTTCTACTGGAACATCATATCTGTTGGGAGTCCCAACGGAGATGTTTGTTTTATGTTGCTGCACCTTTTCTATCAATGTAATCAGTCCTATGTATGTAAAGCGGGGGGAGGGGGGGCTGTGTGTTGGTTAGTGTGTATTACCCAGAAAGCAATTGGGCACAATATCACAACACCAGCACCATAAGTGAAACAATGACTGGGACAGTCTACTATATAAAGTACTCAGGGATCATTTCTTTGTTATTATAGATACACATTTGTAGAATATGGAACAAATTGCGTCTCGTGTTGGTTCAATACGGGACGCTACATTTAACAACCAATTGCAAGACGGTTCCATATTAAGTCTAGATACGATGCCAATGAGGATGGTTGTTTTTGGGGGTTTCCGGGAGATTATAAAGATGTTTAAGTTTAATAATGCGAGAAACCACAATTTTCTTTTAATTCAGTCAGTATATACCACAGCTGACGACATAAAAAACAACAACAAAAAAATGATTTTGTTCAAATACAGCACATGAAAAAAGAAACATGTCAACCCCACGATACAAATCAAAACACAGGTTATGAAGTAAATGGCCACCTATAGTGAATCGTTAGTCAATTAATTTAATCGTTAGTTGATTAATTGTTAGTCCCATCTATAATAAAAATCAGTATCATTAAGTGGATTATCACTTTTTGCTATTACTAATTAACTACAACAGCTTGGTGTGGAAATAGAGTTCAAATAAATCACATTTTCCCGACACAGAGAGGCTGATTTAATATGTTGTAAAGTCTAGATTTATGTGTAAATTTGAATTAGATTTACACAGATCAGGCTTTTCTTTTTTTAGCTTTAGTTAGTCTGAATTGCTAATTCCAAATGTCTGTATACACACATTTCAACTCACTTGTGTAAACCACATATTTCCTGAAAGAGACGAACATCAAATCAAACAAACATGATGAGATTAGAAGATTCCAATCATTTATGCATACTGGAGTTATCTGATTTTTACTGAAGAGCATGTGGTTTCTTGATGTTTGCACAAGGAAGTTGGAAAACTCTGTCTAATCAATGAAGGCACCTTAGACAAACTAATAGGTAATGTTGACAACACTCTTCAGTGTGGATGCTACTATTGAGAAAAGACACTCAAGAAAAGAGTTAATAATTTTCAGTATGTGAGGTGTCTAAAAATCAAATCAGAGGAAGAACAGAAATATAAGCAGTTGACTGATCATCAACCTTCAAAAAGCCTGACCTGCAGTCCCGCTATTTATTGGTTTTTATTAAAGCCAAGAATCATCAAGCAAAACTAACAAACCTACAAATGGTACAATGTAATGTATAAAGGCTCCACACTGAACCAGCTGCTGTAGATCCAAAGCTAATGGCAAAGATGGTTCCTCATGTCAGAGATGATAAGCAGGAAGTGAAATCAGCCTGCAGCTTTAATTGGAGCTCCTGGTCACAGGTTCAAACTATCAAAGCCCAGAGCTGAACCATCAGCATCTGATGACATTTACATGAAGAGGAAGTAGGACACTGTGATGGTCTCACATTTACTCATCTATCTGACCAAGTCAGTCTGGGAACAAACATACAAATGAGCTAAATAAAAACAACAAAAAACAAACAAACATGGCTTTTAGGGAAAAAAAAATTAAAGAAGGTAAAATAAACAGCACATGCACAGTTTAAACCTGGGATGGGTATTTTGATATGTTAGGAGCTCAAGGCTGTTTTTCACTTGATGTTGTATTGGCAGCAGATGTATGGTGTCAGTACAGCTTACAGTGTCCCCTATTGCATATATATATATATATATATATATATATATATATATATATATGCATTTCAAACTCTTCTAAATGCTGTCAAAGTCTGAGTAGACCACTACTAGGGAACCACTACGGGCTGATGGTTTACCTTGTTTTGGTTTTTGATGAGGTAGTAGATAAAAAGTTTAGTTTTACATAAAAAACTAAAACCAACAGTTGACTGACTGGTGATGGACTGGGTCCAGAAACACTACATTTTATCCAATTAGTTAAACCGTAAAACGTCGTCGTTAAACACTGAAATGTTTGTTTTTAATGTTTTTTTCACTCTTTAGATGTCCAGATGAAGTTGGTATTTAAAGTCCTAATTTCACACAAAAGGGACACTTCTTTCTCTTCTGTTCTTCTAAAGGAATCCAGACCACATGTGTAGTTGAAAGTTGATCATCGCATTGCAAACTTTTCCCCAGTCCATACATTCCCTATTCACCAATGGCAACACACACACTGTCTAAAGTAATCCCCTGGATCCTTGAATGTTTTGCTGTTACGCAGCGCCGGCAGCAGACTGATGGCTCTGTGACTCGGTTAATGAGTCAGACTGAGCAGACACTGGGAGCAGCCCAGAGTTTCTCTTTGCCCTGTAAAAGAGTTTAGCTTGACTGAACTCAGGGACTCAGGAAGTGAGACTTAACAATGAATAATACTAAAGAACCCTGAAGAGTTAGGAAGGAGGAGAACTGCAGATATACACAAGTTGGCAATATATCTGAGTCATTTCAGATATTTCTACTGCAGCTCCATTTCAGACTCTAAAGCTTGTTTCTCACTAAAAAGAATGGCAGCACAGGTAAGGTATGCAGAGAGCTGCATTTGTATGGCTTGTGGTTGAATGGCTTTTTGTCAGAGGAGACCCAGGGCAGATATGCTAGGCCCTATTATGCAGTGACATCTATGGAGAGAACGAAACGCAGCATGTTCATGCAAATACTACACTTCACCAGCATGGTGGTGAAGCAAGACCAAACAATCAACCTTCCACTAAGATCAGATCATGATGTAAATCTGTTCATAACGTATTTTACTGCAAAATCCGAGGGGTTCTGTTTGACAACTGAAGCTTTGTCCTCACTGGACCGTCAGCAGGACAATGAAAGACCCCAAACGCAGCAGCAAACCTGCGACAGAGTGGCTGACAGAAATGAATCAAGATGTTCCAACAGGCCAGTCAATGTCTGGACCTCAACCTGATTGAAATGAACAGAGCTGTGCAGAAAGAAACGTCTGCAAATGTCTGAATAAAGAGTGGGCTGAAACTCCTGCTCTCTGATGGAAGACACTGACAGTTATTGCTACCAGTGTGAAATCTGATGTGTGAGTTTATATACTGAAGGTTAAACTTAACTCATTTTACAACCTGTTAAACCCCAGGTCATTTTTATTGATTTTATTAATTTGTCATGATATGTAAAGTAACATAAGTGAAGGAATGCACATTAATTCCTATAACAGTATATATGTAGCAGAACCTTAAACATGCTTCAAATAGCCAAACCACAGTATTTAAACTAAACTTATTCATGATTGACAAAAAAGCAAAGTCTCATCCTTTCATTGCTGTCCTGCATCCAAAGGACTAAACACAGACTTCAAGATTTAAACACACATCTATGACTAACCCAAATAAACAGAACCCATAGAAACATTATGAGCTATAATATATGCCATAAACTAGCTAACTATAATCCCATAATGACTGAAAATAACCAAAAGAAAAAACTTGATCGTCATTGGCAGTTGTAATCAGCAATTTCTGATCATATCTACCATTACTGCCACCTAATGGCAGGTTTGTACCTTCTGTTGCCTTTCCAAGAATTTCCACAAGAGTTTGTTGAGTTCGGTTTGGCTCAGGTTTGTTTGACGAATCCTGTAGCCTGACTTCCCTCAGCACAAATAATGTTTGAGTTATCTTTGGTCTTTCAGTTGTGGAACAAAAAAAGAAGGAAAAACCGAGTCCTTTCAGAATCTGTGAAGACCAAAAGTCGAGTAATGTGTCCGCAGTCTAAACATCTTCTGTCTAACAGGGAGACTTTACATTACTCATCTTTTTAATATTTATGTTGCAGTATGTTAAAAACGCCATGAAACGTTGAGCAGAATCAACATCACTCTTTATGTTTCTGTATTTCATCCAATTTGGGTGGAAAAAAGATAAAAAAAAACATCAAGAAGAAAAACTAAATCTACTTTCATCAGTTCCACCATGGGACGTTTAGCTAAGCATTGTGGCTCCCTCTGCTGGTCACTCACCTCTCTGCAACGTCTGAGCTCTGGACTCTGACCCCATCCCTGAGAAGTGTCCATCCCCAAAAGTTGGATTTTTAAGACCACCTAAAAAATAATAAAAAGTTCTAAGTAACTCAAAGCATAAAGTGCTGAAATGTAAAAATTATTTCTATTAACATTCACACCATTAAGACCATTTTAAACCTTGAACAGATTCCAAAATACAAACACACAAAAAAACATCACCATCAGAAACCAAGATAATCTAAAGAAACCCGACTGTGTGATTCTACAGCGCACTCTAGTGGTCAAAAGGCTCATCTACTTAAATAAAACTGAAAACTGGGCAGTCTGATTAGACAGAATTGAAATACAGACTGGTACATGTAAATGCCTTTAGCCTTATAATTATTCAAAATGTATATTTTATTTCAGTAACATAAGCTCACTCTGGAAAATTTAGAATAATACAACTTTTAATTTGATTTAAATACACTTATTTATTGGGGTGGGATCATCAGTGGGCTCCATTAACACTTCCTAAAAAAGTAAAGCAAATGAAAGTAATATTTAATTTTGTATACTTTTTGATTTTTTGGATGTTTTAATTAGTAATCCATAACTGTGCGTGTCTGTGGGGTATAAATATGAAGTAACACACAGACTCATTTCTCCTAGCAGCTCTTCTATACAGCAAGGAAAACCAGAATCACATTTAAATAAGGGAGATGTGTGTTGATCCTCTAATGCAAAAATAAAAATAAAAATAAATGATATAGAAAGCTTAACCATATCTTAATAATAATAATAACAAAAACAGAAATGGTCTGCATGAGGACTGGGACACCGGGGGCCTCAACAGGTCCCAGGGGAGTGGGCAGTGTTAGGACGACCACAGGCAGGAGGAGACAGTCTAACATGGACACAAGGTCCCGAGGCCCTTGGGACCTGATGTCTTTCCTCTGTCCTTCCTCTGCTGGAAGGATAGAGGACAACTGAGATTGGTAATAAAATATAGACTGAAGAATAATAAATCAAAACTGAATAAACAGTAAACTTAAATGTCTTCACGACTTAAAATATGCCCAACTCTATCCAGAGATAAAACACCAATCATTCAGCACATGGACTTTGACGTGGATTCCAACGTCTGTCAACAAGCAAAATACAAAACGCCTCAGCTCCGACAAACCCAGGTGAGGAAAATTCACAGTCCTGCTCTGTCAAAACCTTTATCCTAAGTAAGACAGTTGGAACAGGTTCACTGACTGGACATATTTTTACTTAGTTGTATGTTCTGAGCCATTGTTTTGTATTAATGATTAGCAATTTAGCCCCCCACCCCCCTCAAACGTTTCTCTGTTAATTTTGAATTTCGGAATGAATCCAAGTGTGTTTTCACACCTGATGGTCCAGTAGACTCTGTTCTATTGGGGACCAAAATAGCAACATTTGCTACATTTTCAGCAGCTCACTTTCACACTGTACTGAGTTCAACAATCCAAGCTAATTGAAAAACCTGTTCCCCTCATCGCCTGTGGTGGCGCTACATCAAGAACCACTGAAGGAAACAACAGTTGCGCTCAGCTTCAGCTTCCTTCTTCTTTTGTGACAAAGGAAGTACAGCTTCCTTTGTCATAAAATGTAAAACAAAATGGAGTGGTGTGAGATTTTAGCGACTGCAGCATTCCTTTATCATCTTTGGCAAAAGACAGATGAGCCATTTCTCCCACAAGTTAGGCTAGCACGTTTGTTTTGGTTGGATTTACCCAGAATGCCCTGCACTGTAGTCCACTACCTGCTTCTGGAGCGCTCTCTTGACGTTCACATATGCATCTGAACCGCACCAGAGTTCACTCTAACCAAACCGTGACCGAGGTTTGTGGGTGGATCAGAGTTTGATTAGCATTCACATTTCCCCAAACGAACCGGACTCTGTAGACAAATGAACCAGTTTTATTAAAGCAAACTAAACAGGGCTGGTGTCAATGTGCCCTACTTTGAGGTTACACTGACATTTTATTGTTCATTAAATGGTTCATTATGGCAGTGAAAGTTGCAGCTTTCAGTGGCATAATCAACTCATTGATGCTCTTTTACTATCATTGAGACATCTCACTGTTTTTTACAACTTGTGTGAACAAGTCCTTCTTGTTCCAAAGTGAAATTGTGGATCTGACCAATGCTAAGCTGTGTAAAATAAAAGTGAAAAAATAAAAAATAAATAAAAAAACTCACACCCTAACAAACCAGAAACCAACATGTCCGTACGCTCTGAGAGGTGTCGCATCAGTCTCACCTTCTGAAGACACGAACTGTCCAACAGCCAGGGAGCCTCCGCCGCCCGTCTCTACAAACTCCACCTCGGAGACGATGATGCTGTCCTCCAGAACGGAGCCGCAGCCCATGCAGACGGCATCGCCCCGCGCCTGGTCAACATCGATGTCTGAGCTGCCGCAGTGCTTACACACCCTGGAGCTCATGGTTTTGCTCTGCAGACCTCCAAACCTGAATCAAAATATGACAAGATGTCAAATATGAATTCCTTGATAAAACAAGAACAAAAACACAAAAAAAATAGTGCAACATTTATCACTACCAGAGGGGGAACTAAGAGACCCTCTGAGCACTCTCAGAGGGCTTACAGAATCTCTAAGAGAATTTAGAGAACTGCACTGGGTAGAAATGTACTGGGTCCAGTACATTTTTAATTATTTTTAGGACGAACCTTATTAGGAATGCACAAAATATCTAACCCAACATCGTTATAAGCCAATGTTTGTCTTTTTTTTTTTAAACACATGGTATTGGTCCAATACGTAAAACTGTGCCGATATTAACAACCTATATTTATTTTCAGCTAGTTGTCATTTGTTTTTCATTTGTATATATATATATATATATTTGTGTATGTGTGTGTGTGTGTGTGTGTGTGTGTGTGTGTGTGTGTGTATATCCCAATTTCCAGTAAATTGCTATAATTCCTGATTAATTCACATAATACAAATAGAAAGCTTACAGTTGGTAAGTTTCACATCCCCCCCGTTAACTTCTTTTTGAAAATGTCTTAAAGGTTGTTGCAAATCAACAATATTTGCAACCCTAAATGATAGAAATAAACTATTTAAAAAGTTAACTTTCTTTCACAGGTTGATTTTTTAGTATTTTAGTACAAGAAACTATGCTTTCGTGTAATGAAACTTTGAATACTAAAATTCTGTCTTGCAACACCTATGTCCTTGACTTTGTGCATCTGTGTTGCATCATGGTGCCCATCAGCGACTTTAGAGCCCGGGGCCTCCGAGCAATGGATGCGCCCATACTAGAGTGTCTAAATCGATGCTGCGGTATTTCCAGTAACTTATTCCGGTTACTATATGGTTTCCCAGCATATTCTAATCTGCTGCTGGACTGTACACAGAAATGAATGCCTCAGCAGTGATTGTGCAGAACATCCCCCAGTACTCTGCTCCCATCCCTCGGTCAACGACGTGGCACACGTCTCGCGAACCCCCAACCCCCACCTTTACAAGCCAAGAAACAGGCTTTTGGGAGAAATTAGAGAATAGAAATGTGCTTAAGATGTGCTGGTTGTTTTTCCTTTTTCAGTGGCCAATATGGACCATTTGGGAGCCACATGGAGCTGGTGAGAGCTGGGTGGGACAAGCTAACAGATGTCTGAAAGACACCAGCAAACAGTTGAACTCTACAAGACGTGCGTCTGCGGACACCATGTCAACATCGTGTGGCCAACAGCGGCTCCATACCTTCAGTCCGGTGAACTCCGACGGGAGCAGCGTCAGGTCACGCTGTGACGACGCCACCCTTAGTGAAAATAAGTGTTTCCCACGTAAACTCTGAAACGCAAAGGCGTCGTATTCACTTCCACACTTCTGTCAAAGGAGCTGGGAGCGTAAGCGAAGCTAGCCGCGTGATGACATTTTACGTGAGTCTCATATCTGCTGAAACACCGGCGCAATTCCCAGCACAACACCGAGCACGTGCGCTTGCTGCGTTGGGGAGACCCCGACGAGACCAACTGCAGAGGGGTGTTAGCGGAGAGAAGGGGACAAATACTGGGCTCAAACACTGCTGTTTAATCTATTGTATTACTGATTTACTCAGTACCATGTAGTGTAATATAAAAACAACTGTTGTAAGACTGTAAATAAATACAAACACTTTATGATAATCATAGTTCCACCTATATTGTTTTGGAACTTTCCAACTTCCGCCTACACGTTTAAACGAATTACTATATTTTAAAAGTACAAAGTTATTTCTTTGCTATTTTTACGTTCCAAAATTTAGTTACATTTATACCAAAGTCAAATAAAATTGTAGTCATTTCATTGCAATAGATGCTAAACAACGTTCCCTTGAAACAATGCCACGTCTGAAAGGAAAACGTGTTTCTGAGTCAAGTTCACTAAAAACACGGAGGCTGTGAGGAGTCTCAATGTGTAAAATTTCCCCATCAAAAACCTCCGATATAGATAAAAAAAATTAACCCGAGGTTCGAGAACTACAAGTAGCTCTTTGGACTATTAATAACTTTAGACAAAAAC
>NW_015116401.1:0-19402 GCF_001443285.1 Poecilia latipinna | reverse complement strand
AATACAAATAGAAAGCTTACAGTTGGTAAGTTTCACATCCCCCCCGTTAACTTCTTTTTGAAAATGTCTTAAAGGTTGTTGCAAATCAACAATATTTGCAACCCTAAATGATAGAAATAAACTATTTAAAAAGTTAACTTTCTTTCACAGGTTGATTTTTTAGTATTTTAGTACAAGAAACTATGCTTTCGTGTAATGAAACTTTGAATACTAAAATTCTGTCTTGCAACACCTATGTCCTTGACTTTGTGCATCTGTGTTGCATCATGGTGCCCATCAGCGACTTTAGAGCCCGGGGCCTCCGAGCAATGGATGCGCCCATACTAGAGTGTCTAAATCGATGCTGCGGTATTTCCAGTAACTTATTCCGGTTACTATATGGTTTCCCAGCATATTCTAATCTGCTGCTGGACTGTACACAGAAATGAATGCCTCAGCAGTGATTGTGCAGAACATCCCCCAGTACTCTGCTCCCATCCCTCGGTCAACGACGTGGCACACGTCTCGCGAACCCCCAACCCCCACCTTTACAAGCCAAGAAACAGGCTTTTGGGAGAAATTAGAGAATAGAAATGTGCTTAAGATGTGCTGGTTGTTTTTCCTTTTTCAGTGGCCAATATGGACCATTTGGGAGCCACATGGAGCTGGTGAGAGCTGGGTGGGACAAGCTAACAGATGTCTGAAAGACACCAGCAAACAGTTGAACTCTACAAGACGTGCGTCTGCGGACACCATGTCAACATCGTGTGGCCAACAGCGGCTCCATACCTTCAGTCCGGTGAACTCCGACGGGAGCAGCGTCAGGTCACGCTGTGACGACGCCACCCTTAGTGAAAATAAGTGTTTCCCACGTAAACTCTGAAACGCAAAGGCGTCGTATTCACTTCCACACTTCTGTCAAAGGAGCTGGGAGCGTAAGCGAAGCTAGCCGCGTGATGACATTTTACGTGAGTCTCATATCTGCTGAAACACCGGCGCAATTCCCAGCACAACACCGAGCACGTGCGCTTGCTGCGTTGGGGAGACCCCGACGAGACCAACTGCAGAGGGGTGTTAGCGGAGAGAAGGGGACAAATACTGGGCTCAAACACTGCTGTTTAATCTATTGTATTACTGATTTACTCAGTACCATGTAGTGTAATATAAAAACAACTGTTGTAAGACTGTAAATAAATACAAACACTTTATGATAATCATAGTTCCACCTATATTGTTTTGGAACTTTCCAACTTCCGCCTACACGTTTAAACGAATTACTATATTTTAAAAGTACAAAGTTATTTCTTTGCTATTTTTACGTTCCAAAATTTAGTTACATTTATACCAAAGTCAAATAAAATTGTAGTCATTTCATTGCAATAGATGCTAAACAACGTTCCCTTGAAACAATGCCACGTCTGAAAGGAAAACGTGTTTCTGAGTCAAGTTCACTAAAAACACGGAGGCTGTGAGGAGTCTCAATGTGTAAAATTTCCCCATCAAAAACCTCCGATATAGATAAAAAAAATTAACCCGAGGTTCGAGAACTACAAGTAGCTCTTTGGACTATTAATAACTTTAGACAAAAACTTTAGATAAAAATCATGAAGACCCACCAAATGTTTTAAATATAGATAAAATAAATGTTTTAGCACTCTATCCACTTTCCAAATGAAATATTTGCATTTAAATTCCACAACGAAATGATACTAAAAGTAGAAATAAAATCTTTCAGGTTTTTTTTTTTTTTTCATTAGGTTAGAAATTTAGAGGTTTTGAGATTTTTTGAAAATCAGTTTTCACAAATTTCAACATCCCCCAGAAGAAAATGTATCCATCCTTTTCTTATTTTGATCTATTTTAAAGTTTCCACAAATCTGTCTCCCAAACTCTCAGAATGTTTGGACTTCTATTATCCTCATTGGATGACTCCAAAGATCTTTCTCTCACAAAGTTATTTTGTTGTAAATGTGTGGGTACATTTTGCCTTACTTAAATCCAAAATATAAACCCCTCATGTTTAGCAGACACCAGAATATCGTGGGTCAAATCTGACTAACAAAATAATATAAAAACAAAACCCAAGCTCCTTCTGAAAAAAAAGTAACCCTAGTAGATAATGCTGCAGTTGCCACGGCAAACATCTAGCTAGATTCTTGTACAGTATTTTTGTTTACATCTACCCAGTTCAAATGGTTTTATATTACTAAACTCTGGCATATGAACAGTGACGAATGAGTCACTGGTTATATTTGTAACTGGACGCTGCATTTAATGCACCGATAACTGATTTCATATAGTAGACGAGACATTCATTACTCCCAGCTTTAAGGGTCTCTTGCTAATTGACGCATAAAGCAGCATCAGCCATTTTATTCTGTAGACGTCTAAAACCAGAAGGTGTGATAGTAAAACATCCACCTGTATTAATGTTTTTGAAAGACCAAAAATCCAAATGAAGACGAAAACAAAGACATTATGTATAAACATCTGATTTTATTCTGAACAGAAAGGTCCAACAACATGCTGCACCATCAGCAACATAATAAACAAGAAGGAAAAACAGGGTAGTGTACTCAGAGCAGAACAGATTGCACATGTACAGAATGGCAGTTTACAGTTGGTTAAAAAAAATATATAGAAAGAATTATAATGAAGGGGTCTGTCACTTTATTTAAAGTACAGTTTTGTTTCTTATTCATATCTCTTTTTGGGGGTAAGAGCTTGCTTTTCTCCATCTTCTAAACATTCTAAATCATGTGATCAAAAAACAAAAAAGATACATCTGTGCATTGAAGTAGAATTAAGCTGAAGAAATGTGTTTTTTTCTGTGAGGTGAAGGCCAGCAGACATTTTGCTGATCAATTTTGTGCTATAAGAAGTAATCTGATGTTCATGTGGAGAAATAAGATACACGCCGATACACATGAGCATTTTGGGGGAGTCAGTGATACTACAGTAACAAACATTGGCATCTGATTGGTTACTGAGCAGTTTTACTAAAGAGTCTACTTGTTAAATGATTAGATCCAGAGACGTCAGTTACTGACCAGAATCAGATTTTTAGCTCCACAGAACCGGAGAGAGGATGTGTTCTTCCCACCTCGACACTAAAGAAGCTTTGGAAAAGTTCAAGAAATTTACTTTTAAAACAGAAGCTCCTTTAAAACCATATTTCTGTGAATCCTCTTCATAAATCACCACGTGCTTTCAAATCATTCATGTTAACCCTTCCACCTCATTACAGCCAGGACTATAGAACCGTAGAAGCATGGAGGAAAACTCTACACTCGTCTGCAACCTGTGGCTCCGGAGCCACAAGAGGCCCTTTGGATCTTCAGCCATGGCTCTCAATAACTTTGACTAAAATTTAAGCAATTTAAATAAGCCAACATTTTTAAATTTACATAGAAGACAGACTTTTTTTTTAAACAGTTTTTCAGTTTACTCCTGTCTTTGCATTGAATTTCTACAAGTACCAGCAAAATGTTTCTAGATCTGAACTTCTTGTCATTAGGTTGGACTCTGTGCTTTTTAAAAATTTTGTTATTCATCATTTTTTGCCCCACAGGATAAAAATATATATAATCTTTTTGCTAAATTTTATGTTCGTCTTTAAATCCTAGAAATACAAATAAAATCGTTTTCAAATAAATTTCCTATAGTAGATATTTATCTCAATTTATAAGCTGTCTTTTTTTCCAAATACATCAATGTGATAAATTCATGTTTTTTCCCCCCCAAGATTACACACAAATACCCATAAACCAATTTGAAATGGAACTCTAAAAATATCAGCAGCCTTTGTAAATTACCTGGTTTTATTTTACATTAGCACATGCTAGGCCTGTTGCCAGGTAACTGTTTTTCAGAGTTACTGTAGTGCGTTGCCTCTGCTAAAATGCTCCACATCACAACGAGGTGACAAATCAAAATAAAGTCCATAAAGTGACTACAATACTTCAATATAGTTTAGTTAAAAAAAAGATGGAAGAACAGACTGGCTGTTATTCAAAGCAGAAATGGTTAACAAAATAGCTCATAGAAAACTTTTATACATGAAACTACAATTAAAGTTCCTCTGTGTTTATTCCTCACTTTGGTCAGTGAATAGTCTGAAGCTCATTAGACACAGAAGCAGATAGGAGTGCAAGTTAGTCAAAAGTCTTGAAGAAAAAAAAAAAAAAAAAAAAAAACAATAAACCAAAAACAGGACCAAGTGACATGAGCCTATCAGAAACTGGACAGACGGGTGTGTTTTCTGGGTTTGGCCTCATCCAGAAAACCCTGAACACTTTGAACACCTTTCAGTCAGTTTCTGTGCCTTCTTCTTGGCTGTTGCCTCTAAAGCCGATGACCTTCTTCTTCTCCTCATTTTCTATTAAAATTATGCACATATTTTGCAGCTGACTAAGAAAGTGTAGCAATATTTTGTCAGTTCTCTGTCCTCTCTCGCACTCAGCATTTCTCACCTACGCCTCAGAAGCGGTTTTCTACTGTAATTAGCTAAAATCAGTTCAAGAAATCCTTCAGAGTTGAACGTTAGCAAGCCAACATGTTCATGCACATTTAAATTGGAGATGCACCAAACAGACAACAACAGACAAAAGGTTGACTTTTGGGTCAGACGTTCTGCAGACGATGGGTGGCAGTAATGATGGCTTTTGGTGTGGAAATCGTTACTGAGTGAAGATTGGATCATTTTCACCATCAGTGAGGTGTTCCAAACTGAAGCCAAAGGAAGCACAGAGATGGAAGAAGCCTAACAGTTTTTCTCGACGGGAAGGATACAAAGAAAATTGGAATGCTGTTCCCATGTTTTTCTATACTCTCCCGTTGTTCTTTAGGGAAAAAAAAATTGTTTGGGCAGGTTAGAGCTTTACAAAACACTGCATCTGGAAACGGACCGCCAAAAAAAAAATTTAGATCCATGCATTTTGCTGCACAACGTAGGAAAGTGGCAGCATATAAAAAAGCTCTAGCAGAGACACAATTGTTGTTTTCAAAAGATTTTAAAAAATGTTTCAAAGAGCTAATGTAAAGTAGAAGAGAAGATCCAGTTCTTACTTGGTTTTTAAAGGAATTCAGACAACTACAGCTTCTTAATGCCAAGGAAAGATGAAAATATCTGCTTTTCAACCTTGTGCCACAAGTTAATCTGCATGTTTCCTTTAATGTGCTTAGAAAGAGTCTGGAACTGGAAGATCTGCTGAAGATACGACTTGGTTCTGTCATCCCTGCACAAACAGCAGCGTTTAAAATCCCTGTGCACTGAACCGAGTGTAAAAAGAGTGTTGTACAACCTTCAGAAGAATACAGAGTAACATTTCTGAATTAATATTAAAGCCTCCAACATTAGCAAGCATCGACGCTCTGTAAAAACGTTTAATCTGCACGGCCCAGTTAGTGAGTGAGACCAGACTGGAGCGTTGAACGCAGAGAAAACGCACATGTACAGAGTACTGCTTATAGAGGTGAGTGAAGTGCTCTTTTTCTCCTTTTAGAAAGATTTCTTGGGGAGGGCAAAAAAAAAAAGACAATGATGAGTTGGCATAAAGAACCGATAAGAGATCAGATGGATAAAGTGAATCTGCAGTGATGAGAGCAAACCCGATCTGAATCCGACTCGGCTGGAAAACACTTGGGTGTGTGCTGCCTCCATTTCACCTGGCTGTCACTGGTCTCGAGCTTCGTGCAGCAGTTTGGCCGCCTGTCGTCAAGACAACACCTTCCCTTTAGTAATGGAGACTTTACGTTTTTCATTTCGGACATTTGGAACAGCATCAGTGTGTCTTGCTAAAATACTCAGCACTGTTAGAAGTTTAACCCTTCATGCTTTTGAAGCGCTCTGTGCACATTGCTGGCTGACGTATTACTGCAGCATGCACAACAAAAAATACACAAATAATGCAGATATCAGAGAAATATAATCACACAAAAAGAAGCTTGTGTTTGAAAAGGAAAAAAAAAATCCAAACAGACATGGACCTGTGTAAAGAAACTGTTGTCAACAAAAAACAAGCTAAATAGGTTCCACCTCTGAATGGCTTCAGAAAAAACAAAGACTTTCTAGTGGCCTAGTTAAAGTCCTGACCTGAATGTCATTACTGTGGCATGACTGGTGCAGAGGTAGCAGATAAATATTAATTCCACATTCAGTGTGAGGTTTCCTGTACCTTGTGCATTGCAGCGAGCCACAGCGATGCCAGCTTCTTATCTTCTGCAGCCTCCATCTGTAGCTGCTGGGCATCCTGGGAGCCCATTGGTTTGTAATGGAGGAGCATCCCACTGGCCCGCGACGTCCCTCCTACACAAACACATCACCAACTCAATACTTTTTGGAAAAGTATATTTTGTCTGTCTGGACACAAACACCAGAAAAAGTCAACATTAAATAGAGTAACTGGATGAGATGAGATATGGAAAGTAACTAAAATTGAAAGAAAACAAAAATGGGAGAATAATTTTTCCCCTCAGACTCCAAATGATGTAAAGTAATGTAATTCAGGTGTTGCTTTCATGCAAACTCCAGGATGGGGTAATGGGATGGGGTGACATCAGGTCGGGGCAGAGGGTGGATGCAGACGCTGAGGGGCGAGCAGCAGCCAACCTTCAGAGACACACAGGCCGTCCAGCAGGCTGGTGTAAGTGTGAACGTCTTCCTCTGAGTCCAGAGGAAGAGCAGAGCCGTCAGCGCAGCAGGGTTAGAGAACAAAGACATTCTGGAGTCATCTTCTAATGACATTCAAAACAATTCATTTAAGAAGAGCTAGAAAAACGAAAAGGAAGCAAAAACTATTTATTCCCACAACTGCAGAAATCAGGAAAACCCCACAGAGCTGAAACTGTGACGTCTGTAGCGTTTTACCTCCTGGACTCGTCCCGTCTGTCAGTATCTGCATGCTGGAGATGCGGGACAGCTCCACCTCAAAGTGACTTTCACCGTCCAGGAACAGGTATCTGATGAGAAGGTCAAAAAAAGACTCAGTCTCCCTTCTCATTTCAAGGAAACTAACGTTTGGCTAACAGTAGTGAAGGCTCTGGCAGGTCAGACCGTTCCAGACTGACCTGTGGTTGTTGGAGAGGCGGCATGTCATGGTTTCAGATTTATCTGATGTTCCCAAAGTGACGACGAATGTCCCTCCTGGAAAAAAAAAAAAAAAGACTGAAGAGGGCAACGTCTTTCATACCGACATGGGAGGAAATTAAATATTTCTGGGGTTTTTTTGTCTTTTTTTTCCCCAAGATTAGGTCGGTGATACTTTCTTTGGGATAAAAAGAAAAAGACAATGATTTAATTTTAAGTTAAAAAATTAAATATTGAAATCAGTAATTAGGTCAAGGTTATGAATAAAGAACATCTCAGCAGTAAGACAGTTCAAAGTGTTTTGGTATCAGTTCCTTTTTTGAAGGATAATTAAGAGAGTTCATAATTCATTTTATTTGATGTTTCTGTTTTGTTCCTTTATCTTGGATATTTAAGATGTCTTCCAGTTCCAGTGTTAAATGTTCATTAGAATTTAAAGTTTATTGATCTTTGAGAATGTGTCCTTTAATTATTATGCTATTAGCATTAAATGACTCAAAAATGGTCACAAAGCAACACGATTATCGTTTATCGCAAAAACTCATTGTCCAGCAAAATTTATCATCATGACAGTCCTAATTCCACCTAGATTCCTGGCAACAGTAAGTGCATTTAAAGTGCTGACTACACCGTATACATAACTACTGGTGATGGCATGAGAGTCAGTGGATCCAAACCAAGGTGAGCAGAGAGCCGGTTTACCTCCCAGCAGCACTTTGAGCTGCTTGTCGTAGAACTCCAGCTCCTTCTGTGAGACCAGGCTGCACTCTGCACACTGCCTGACCGGGTCAACGAAGCACATCCGGGGCAGCGCCACCTTCTTGCTGCAGCATTTATCGCAGAAACAGCGGCCGCAGCGCCGGCAGTGGTGCTGAGTTAAATCAGACCGAGACTGATGATGAATGAAAAGGATTGTGTGCAGGGGACAGTAACACAGCACATCGTTGTAAACAGACCAGCTCTCTCCACGCAGTCTGAAAGAGCCTGAGCTGTTTTCATCTAGAAGTGACCAAATGTTCAATGTCCCTGTAGAAAACTGATGAAGCTCATAAAGCTTGTGGTAAAGTGTTAGTTCAGCAGGGCTGAATGCAAATACAGTTTGAGTTTAGCAGATGAGAAACCAGGGAAAACTTCAAGACAGAGGTTTGGTAGTGAATGGAAATCATTACTAGCAACATTTTCGTTGTTTCCCTAGAAACAGGTTTCTGTTTTAAGAAGCTTCCTTAAAAAAATTAAAGAAGTCAGCAGTGCAGCTGAATCTCAGCAGTCACTACAATAACTACTGACAAAGCAAAGAATCAAAAATGAAAAGAGGATAATGCAAATGATTAAAAAAAAAAAACACACAAAAGATGAAAGCCAAACCAGGGGTGTCCAAAGTGTGGCCCAGGGGCCACTTATGGCCCTATGATTGTGTGTGCCTCACCACAACAGGTGGTTAAATCAGATTGAGAATTTTATTCTTTAATTAGAGCAAAATTATTAGTGACAAATTAAAATGTATACAATGGAAAATATTGATGATTGTATTTATTTATTCTGGTTATTTTTAACATTTCCAAACAAAAGTAAAAATAAAAAAAATTAAAAACACAAAGCTTTTGTCTTAGTTATGCTTTTTGCTTTCTCTGTTATCATCTGACTTTTAACATTTATCATCTGACTTCTGCTGAGAAACTCCTCAGAGGATTCAGTTGATAAACATGATCTTAGTGACAAACAGACTTCAGATAATCTGCTTTCATTTATTAAACCTTGCTTGAGTCACCATTTCTAAAGAGACAGTGACTCAAATCCTGTTCTTATTGCTGAGAAGAAGCGGAATGTTTCATTTAACTTGGTTCATCTGAGCCCAGTAGAACGTGCAAACTGGATATCTTTCTTTTAACAACGTGAAAAACTACTGGATTTACAAGAATCTAAACTTCCCTTTCCCACAAAAAATAAAAACAGAAAAGACATTTTTACATGTATAATTAGAATTATTGTATGCTTAGTTAATTGTTGATCAGTGAAAAAGAAAAAGAATATTTTTTTTGTTGTAGTTTTAGCTTTTTTTTTTTGACCTGACCGTTTTGGCCCACGTGACGAAGGGTTTGGACATCACCGGTGTAAGTGGCCTGATCAGACCTGATCTGGTTTCCTCTTTTCAGTCAGATAAAGCTGTGATTTAGCACCATGGTTGTGCAGAAACAAAGACCAAACAAACCTTCCGTCTGATGAAGTCAAACTTGGTGTCGCACTGCATGCATCTCGGACACTGGGTGACAGGGAAAGAGGAAAAACAGGATGTTACACAACATGCTGAGCTGAGCAGATTCCAGTTAAACAGCAGCCTGGATCCTGCTCTGCTTCAGCCACACATCACACAACACGTACACTCTGCTGGACTGTCACTTTTCCACTCAAAATTCCTACATCGTTTTCTTTCCATCTTACTCTGGAGGCATTGCAACCCAAACGTTTTTAGGAGTTAAAAGTTCAGAGAAAAACAAACAGGAGCACCTGAACAGAGCTTAAAGTCAAGAATAAATGATTAACTTTATTTGTGTGCAATCTGCTCTTCAAAAAACAGTGTTGGGCTCTGTCTGTGATTCTGACGCTCACTAAAAGGAGACAGACTTTTTTTTCTTCTTTTTTGAGGAGTTAGTGTTCCTTTCGCAACAATGTAGCTAAATACTGTCATCTATGTGCGGGCGTGACAGTTGGCTAACACACACGGGCACAATGTCACAGTAACCAGCTCCTACACTGATGCTAACCAGCTCTGCTCTGGTTTTAGTTGGGCGAGAGAGGCTTGGCTCGCAAACTTCTGTTACCAGACTGGCCATGGCAGCCTGCAACGCCCAGTCCAGGAGCCAACTGCGATGTCCACAAACACGTCAAGTTCGCGGCAGGTCGGAGCAGGAAACCGGACACAGCAACGTTTCCCCACAAAAATAAAAGCTAGCTTCGAGGGGTCGAGTGGCGAAGCGGGAAGAGCGGGCATCTCGGGTTCGAGTCCCGTCCTTGGTTCCTTGGCCGCACGTCTTTCCCCACCTCTCCTTGCCCACTTCCTGTCTGCTTACTTTCTAATAAAAAAAATACTTCAGGAACAAAAAAATAAAAAAGCACGGCATTTTAGAGCTTACCCAATTAAGAAAAGTTTAACCTTGCGCTTAACAGTTATGGAGATCAAAATGTGTCATGAGTCATAAAAAAAATTAAGTGCAAAAATGTGTCAATTTAAACGCCTAAAAATATACTGATGCTTTTTTGTAGTTTTGCTACACTACAAAACACGTGTGTTTGCGTCACTATTTTCAATCAATCATTAATCAAAATTGCCACAATTAAAATAATAAATGCCTGCTCATCACATATTATAGTGGTGACACAGCAGGCTACCAAGAAGGTCCCAGGTTCTCCTCCTGCATGAAGTTTTCTCCAAGTTCTTTTGGGGTATTCAAGTTTCCTGTTTAGGTCAATTGGTCTCTTAGGTGTGAGTGTGCAGTTGTGTTATGCATCTCTGTGTTGCCCCTGAAATGGGAAGGTAACTTGTTCCGGGTGCACCACAGAGATAGGGACAACAATCTGCATTTTCACAAACTAGAAATACTTCCATCTGCTAAATGTGTTTTTCCTGTAAGTAAAGGGAAAAAAGCATAAGTCTTCTTATGCTAGTGGTGTGCTAAACACCATTAGCACCATTCTAGAGGAGGAGTAGCACTGGCTGCTCCATAGGGCATTATTAAATTTCACCAATAAAGTTTATTTGTACTTTTGTGTTGTGGGCTCCAATGTTTGTTTTTTAAAAACTTTTTCCTTGTAAAAGGTTCTGCCATTAAATATTTATATTGCATTTAATACATTTCTCCTTACTGTAGTTTTTTTTAATCCATTTTTCAATACGTTTACTTTTTAGTGAATCTATGTGTTTCCATTTATCTTAACACTTTGCTGGTACATTTCAATTTCCCCATTAAGGTACAATAAAGGATATATAATTTGTACTCTAAAGCGTCAGCTGTCACAATTTATTTTGTTTTGACAAACTTCAAATTTTCTACACTTAGTCTGAAAATACTAACCGGAAGCGCAATGTTTACTGTGTTAGATAGCTTCGCGCTGCTGTGTAACCACTTCAGATAGCATTTGGCCGTCAAACGTCTCACCTCTTTATCCGGGACCCACTGCGGCTCGTCCAGGGAGAACGGGCTGTTGAAGGCGCCGTTCTCCGGAACCATTCGGAGGCCGCTGGGGCTGCGGACCAGCTTCTTCCCGTCTGGTACCGAGGACATTTTCTTTAAAGCGTTTCCCCTCTCTTCTGTCGAGTCGTCTTCTTCTATCACAAACTCCAATCAAGCCACACCCTCCAGGAGCATTCAGCCAATCAGAGTACAAATCTGAAGTCACGTGACACGTGTGAACGAGTGGGCTGTTTGTATCCACTAAAAGTCAAAACATACTGTTATCTACTCGAGAGAAACGAGAAAAAGCCTGTGTTTCGGAGTGTTTGCTAAGTGAACGATTTAGTTTATTCAAAATGTAAATGAAGATAAATTACAAAGCAATTCATAAACATTTATTTTTGCAATTAAAGTTACATTAGTGACAGTCAAAAGTCATAATGACTTCAGTTTGTTAATACTTGTTAATAATTAGCACTGACTGGTTGAAGTTCCCCATCTTCTGCTTGACTCAGCAGGTAGACTGACATGTGAACACGGCTGGGTGTTCCTCCAACAGACAG
This sequence comes from Poecilia latipinna, assembly GCF_001443285.1. Taxonomy (NCBI): domain Eukaryota; kingdom Metazoa; phylum Chordata; class Actinopteri; order Cyprinodontiformes; family Poeciliidae; genus Poecilia; species Poecilia latipinna. Next base: position 7,604 of record NW_015116401.1, on the reverse strand, counting down.
ACAATCTCAAACAAACTTCACCATTTATTTTGGAATGTACTCACCAAAACACCATGATGAAAATGTGTGGCACATGTCTTAAGTATGTCTTTGTCTATTCTAAGAAGAAACGTGAAATATATCAAGTCACAATTTCATGTTGCGTTTTCTTTTATTAGTAAAAGTAAGCAATGTAAGATTTCATTGCTACTTGTTTGAATCTGTATGTACAAAGTTGATCCTGTGTGGTTTAGAGAATACCAGTGATAAATTCAAACACACTAATCCTGCTGTTTGTTGTACGTTCCTTACCTTCATTCAGATACGTGTATAAAACTTTGATTGATTTACTTCTTCAATTTATGTAGTTTTGTTTTTATAGTAAATTTTAAACCAGCTTTATCTCTAACACTTCATTTTCTTCATAAAAGTCCTTTACACAAATGTTTATATATAATTCATTTCATCTACAAGTCACTCATAACATCAGGACGGCATCTAAAGACTTGAGGTCAGATTTTCCAGCAAATAGTTTCATCAGCGATGAAATCTGATCCCGTCAATCAATGGTTGTGTTTGCAGAAGAGCCAGTTTACTGGTATTCCCACTGAGGAGCAATATTCCTCCTTGGCTTTTCTTATATTACGATACATACATTAGATATGTAGTTCTCAGTTTGCAGCGATGTGTGCCAGCATCAAGCTAACCTCTTTTCCCAGATTAGCTTGATACTAGTTTTAAAAAATATATTTAGAACTTTAAAGGAGAAACCACATCATGCATGACAAGAATCAGTTTAACTTTACAAAATGTTGCAGTCCAGGTCTGTGTCTCATGTAAACTCTAAAGTGTTCTATGCAAAGGAGTCGAGACAAGATCCTTTTTTTTCATGAATTTCTTGATGATAAGCTTCTTTAGTTGCAAAAGCTGAAACCAGAGTAATTCAAGTTCTTTTTTTTCTCTTACATCTATTTTTGTTGTTAAAAACTTCATATTTTCCCTCAAAAATGTGTTTATCTGGACCAGCTCTTACCTGTGAACAACATATTTGCTTTTCACTTTGACAGCTGATGATTTTCCTCATTTTTTATATTTCAGTCATGTCACTTTCCTACAACTCAATTTAATACAAGTTTTGTGACTATGAATTTAATTCAAAGCAACTATCAGGGCTATGCAGCAAGGTTTTTAACTGCTGGATGTTGTTTAAAAGGACAGTGCATTTATCGACCTGGTGTACACTACAGGAGTTTATTCATGGAAAACAAAAGCAGAGAGAAAAGCTCAGGAAGGCTGGAACGTTTAATCAAAGGTTAAATCTTACAGCTTTGGTTCAAAATGATCTTTACAAATTAAATTAGAATTGTATAGGTAGCTTGAATAGATTAAAGCAGAGCAGACTAGCATAACACATCACTGGAACTTTTTCTTCCTACAAACCTCTTGGAATAAAAGCATCAGGATACACGCTAAAATCTTGCGTTTACAATTTAAATCATCTTTAAATCTTATTCATAAGTTGCACTTCACTCAAGTAAAGTCTTGTCCGGATCAAACATTGAGAACAACTGGAGATCTTTCTACTGGTACTGTTGGAAAAACTGATGAATAATTTCAAATTGTGTAAAATGAGCCTCAACTGTCACGTTCCAGTTGATTCAGTTCCAGAATGTTTTTTTTTTTGCATAAACATAAGGATTTTCCAGAACACAGCATGGATAAATATACATAAAACAGCATTGACAGAAATGTAAACACAGGACTTCATATATCAGAAGCTAAAACTTCAATCAACACAGAACAGAACGTTTTAAAGAGGAAGCAGCTGAGATGAGGCCAGTCAAGTTTCAACTTCTGTCCTTCAAATACAAGTGGATTTTCTGTCCCTTCATAAACTCAAATCAGACCTGAGAGCTAGCTGAGGAGCTAGCGTTAAACTTAGACACTCGGAACAAGACGATCACGCTCTTCTTCGTCGCTTTTCTCCTTTTTGCACAGGGAAGGCAGACATGTTCTAATGCAGATATTTTATCAGACAAACTTTGGACATTTGTTCGGTTTCATGTACAGGTTTTGGGTCACTTAACCTGATTTGTTGAGATTTTAAAGTTTTAAGTTTTCCAGTCAGTCATAAATGGACGCCGGAGTAACATCAAAACCTAACTGAACAAATATTTGCTTTGCTTTTTTTTCTTTTTTCCTTTTTTTTTAAACAGGGTTTTAAGTAGCTTGTAAGTAGTTAATATCTTACCGGCGGTCAATATGACTGAGCCCAAACTCATCAATACCCCTGGCAGAGTCTGAGTTAAAACTGTTTTTATTTAGCTTTTTCTGATGTGAAATGAGATCAGAATTTCCCAATAGGTAAAACTATTTAAGAAGGGTATTGATTCTCAAATATGTATCTATATTTCACATATTTTATTTAAAATTGTGTTTGTAAAAAATATGTAACCCATTTCAACACTGAATGGAAAAACCTTGATTGACGTTGCAGCAACTGTAAAGGTTAGCAACTGTTACAGATGCTAACCAGCTTTATGTGTATTTACACTGCAGTTTTAATGTGACTTTAGTGAGCCCCAGGTGTTTGAGGCTGATGGGTCACCCCAACCTAAAGCTCCCTGCACATTCAAGCTGGGACTCCAAAACATCAATATTTCTTCCAGTCAGAAGAAACATGGTGAGAAAATTTAAAGATGACTTCAAAACTAAATCAGAAAGGAGAGTGAATATTTTCGGGCTTAAGCATAACTCTGTAGCTGTTTTGATTTAGCATAAACCCAGATTAGATCCCACAGACTGAAGTTAACAGCTACACCAAACACCAAAGCAGACATTATATTAAGACTGTTATTTTGGGGGAATGGAGGTGTGGGGATGACCTGGGGTCTAACTAACATCTGTGCACCTCCAGGGGTCAAACCCACTCCAACACAAACCACTTAGCTCTGAACACCAGCCACGTCAAACACCCACGCACCGACACAAATGAAACGCTTTCAGGTCAAACAACCAGGCTATTATTACCTCAGTGTGCTCTACAAGATGGAGTCTTGATTTAATAAACGCCATTAGGATTCGCTCTTTATATCTCCTTTTTGTAGAGCAAATATGTCCTGGAAGCATGCAGGCAACCAGCTTCTCTATATGGTATGCCAGCAATGCCAAGACTGACCCGTAAAAGAAAACAAATGCTAACTGCTTATAACATTTCAACAAAACCTTACTTTAAAAAAAATCCTGAATATATTCCTTTAAAGGGGCAGTATTATGTAAAATACTCTTTTTTTATGCTTTATATTATGATGTAATGTTATTCCCTCATCAATAACATATCTGGAGTGTTGTTTTGATTCTTTTGTGCATGCTTAAAAAAAACTTTAATTGCCATGGCAACCATGCAGCTGTGCAAAAACGACTTGGTGGACCTAGCTCCGCCTTGTGGCCAGAGCTTCTCCTCAGAGCTGCAGTTATAAAGCTTTCGAGCTTCCAGCACCTCACTTAAATCTAGCCAGATTTAATTAGCAAACACCTGGTGTACCTGAGCATCTTTTGAGCTCGATATAGGAGCTACTTCTCAGTGCAACACTGGTAAAGATGTTGCTAAAGGAGTCATGTTGTGATGCTTTCCTGAAGGCAGAGTTTCAGAAAAAGCAGGAGTATTTAAAGAGACAGAGGCCCAATTTCAAGACGTTAAATACAGAGTCAAATTTCTTTAGTCATATTTGATATATATATATATATATATATATATATATATATATATATATAGCGCTATGTGCCTGGAAAATATATAATACTGCCCCTGTAAGATTAATTAATTATTTAATTTAGGGATATTTTTAGAACAGAACAGTGCATAATAATAATAATAATAATAATAATAATAATAATAATAATAATAATAATCTGAATATAGTTTTTCAAGAGAAAAGTTGTTCCTTTTGATGGCAGGTGAGTCATTTCAGACAGTATTTTGTAGAAAATGGCTGCTAAACCACAGAGTTGTTTTGCCGTTTCTATAACGTTATAATTTCATAAAATGGAGCTTTCAGCCCAGCGGTAACTAGACATCCAGTTTCTCTCGGTGAAACAGGGGAGTTCATTTTGAGCCGTGGTTTGGTGAAGTAAAACCTGCGCCTGTGTCTGCCTTCAAACTAACTCCAGCATAATTCATATTTTTCATATCACTAAAACCAGGAAACAGTTCGACGTAACACAAGCTTTCTCACAGACACACACATGCAGCAGACCACTGTACATTCACACACCTGATACGCAGTGACAGGAGCGCAGGCTTCAAACCTGCAGCAGTGGGGTCAGAGTTCAGAGGCCGTCCAGTGAGTACTTTGCGTTGCGATGCTGAAGAACGACGAACACGCAAAGCTTTCCTACAAACAGAAATTTACAGTGAAGGCAGACCAGCGGTCCGAGGTGGTAGTTCATGTCCTTCAATGCGCCAGATCGGTTTGGCTGGCACTCAGGTCGTGATGTTTTCTTAAACGATGATTTCGTTCCTGATGGGAACAGAGACAGGTCAGAGGTCAGTGCCAGATCAGTGATATTAGTGAAATAACAACACATATTATATATACACACCAAGAGAGAGAGACATACAGGAGAAACAGGGGGTTCAGTTCTTTTCAATTTTTTAGAATTGAAAACAAGGTGAAGGTTTTTTTCATCACTTTAAACAACTGATCACTGTACAATAGTTTGCTTAAAATCTTAATTCTCTGTCTTCCCTTTTTTTGCAGCATCCAGGGTCAAGTTGCTCCAATCAGACAGTAATTTACAACTTACACAAAAGTGTAAAATCAGAATTTTGTTGTTTTGTCATGAAGGACGTTGTTCTACCACCAAAGTGTAATTCACATAATTACCAGGAATTTGGACTAACTGCTTGATACATGATATTTTATGCATAAATACATGCATAAATAAAACCCTTCAAATTATAATCTTAATTTCATGGGTTGGATCAACAGTTTTATTCACTGTCGTCAGAATGGAGGAAAATAATTTCATGTTTAGCTGAAGTTTGTTCAAATGGTTCCACAGGCAAAGAGGAACAGAAGCTCCAGTCTAACTCTGCAGTTTATCCTTGATCACATCTGGGTGGAGGAAAAACAGGAATCAGATTCTGAAAATTCTTTTTTTTTCCTTAGTTCATTAAATGCACCACAAGAAAAAAAAACAACTAATTTTCGCACATCTGATTAATAACAATTAAACAGCATTATCATTGTGTTTCTTTCAAGCTTTTTGTTGCCCAATACCAGACGAGTTCAGGGACTTTTGCTTTGACGCAAAGATGGGAAGAATTATCTAAACAATTCCATTTGCTGTTAGATTCAAAACTCGTTTGTCCATCAAGGAAACTGAAGCACAGATGTCTTAAATTTAGGTATTTAAATAAAATAGTTTACAAAATGACTTTTTTTCTTCAGGTTTTTTTTTTAAAGGCAAAAATCTACAGATTGTCTTTCTTCCAGTTAACTTATGCACTACTTTGTACTTAACAGCACATATAATAACACAAATGGAACATGAATAATTGTGATAAACTTTAACGGTTATGAAAGCGTTTGGCAAAACACAGAAACAAACCCGAGAACTCACTGCAAACAGTTGAACCAATGTTTTGACAGTCAGGCTTCCTTACTTGGTAGTGGTCTCTGGCAGGCTTGTCCGGCAAGTTAAGAACCCCCAGAGAGCTGGCCCGCTTCATGCTGCTCCCACATGCAGAGAGGCAGGGTGAGGGGTCAGGGGTCAGAGGTGAGGGGTGGAGAGTCAGTTGTGAGCTTTTAAACTCAGTGGAGTTACATGAGGGTTAATGATAATGTCACAAAAAAGTTAATTCCACAATAATGTATCGGTACAATGTTAGCACCACTTCTTGATGCAAATCCGCAATTTTTTTAATACATTTAGTTTGTTAGGTTGATGGAAAATTCAGCAGTGTTTGTGTGTTGTTAGACATCAGTTATGACATTTTGGGCTGCATGTTTGTGTAAAATTGGAAAAAAAATAATAATAAAGAAAAAAAGTCAGATTATTCTGCCTTTACTGATGGTATAGCAATTTGACTGACCATTCAGATTGAGTTGAGTCTGGCAGACCAAAATGTGAAACCAGCTACTGATCTGTGCTTAGTTACAAACACTGAAAAACACTAAATCTTTCCAAGTATTTTTGGCCGAGTACACTTGAAATAAGACAAAACTAAGCTTTTCTTTTAAATAAATAATTCCTTAACATTGATTTTAAAAAGTACTAGTGTCATTGGGAGATTATTTCACTTATAATATGGGAAAAATGTTCTGATAAGTGAAAAAATCTGCCCATGGAACAAGTACTTGTTATCAATATTAAGGAATATTGACTTAAAACAATATGCTGTATTTTGTTGAAAAGTTACTTTTAAGTTAGTTTTGTCTTATTTCAAGTGAACTATAATGATTGCTCTACAAAACAGATCAAAATACTTGGTAAGATTCTGTGTTTTTGCAGTGAATAAAAAGATTTAAGAAACACTGTTTTACTATGTTGTGCACCAAGACATTCACACTACAAGTTCAACACATGCAAACATAAAGCATAAAATTTAGGTTTATGTGAATGTCACTACAGCAAACATCCAACTTAAAGTGCATTTAACACTCCAAGGGTTTAGTACGGTTTAAAAAAACAACAACAAAACTTTACAATTCACATTCCTCCTTAAATAGCCTGAAACAAATACATAAGGAAACTTAGCAAAGCTAGCAAGCTGTACTAACTGGGCTAATCGCTAATGTAGAGATGCTAAATACAGTTTTAAAAGTCTAATTATTTTGGTTTAAATATGAGTAAAAAACTGATACACACATTCGTGATATCTGTTCAGAACAAATAAAAGGGGAGTTATTTTGTCAAAGATGTTTCTGCAGTGACGTTACATATCTGAGTCTGTCATGATGATGATGATGATGATGAGGAACACCAACATCCTGTCCATCACCATCATGAGGCACAGTGAAGAGCAGCACCAAGGAACACAAGAGACCAGCAAGAACAAAGATGAAGCATGCAAGTCGACATTCAGAAGAAATAAAAATTTATTCATAAATAAAAAAAGAAAAACAGAACAATGAAAAAAATACATTTTTATTCTACACAGGACAGCCATGCAGACATTTAATAACAAAAAGATGGACTTAAAAAAGTCCAGAACAGTTACAGTTCAGCCACAAAATGCAGTGAATAGATGGAACGATTAGTTGGAAATTATTTCCATGGGCACAACAAGTGCGATGGAAAATCACTGGGAGACATTAGTAGTTAAACACAGCCTGCTACCTTCCCTCCATTTATCTGTTAGTCTTTGGCTTTTCACCGTGAAGATGTTCAGGTTTGGTTTACGGAGCCCTTAAAGTCCGATTCGCACACTTTCAAATCTCCGTTGTTCAAGTCAATCAAAAAAAATGATCTTACACACAGAGATTAAAGATTTTTTTACTATCGACACTTTAAGGGCTGTGTATCAGTCAGTGCAAGTGCTAAAAAAAGCAAGAACTCAAACATAAAAAAAGACAATAGCAAATGTTTCTTAAATAAAATATAAGGATTTGATGGATTTT
>NW_015116400.1:25880-42001 GCF_001443285.1 Poecilia latipinna | reverse complement strand
CGACTTCAACCAAAAATCAACGATTCTAACTATTTTTCAACGTTGATTTAACATCATGTGCTATCTGGGTCTTCACTTTTAAAAAGAAAATGATGACGTCAGAGCGTCTTTCATCTTTGCCTGGCTTTCGATTTTTTTTTTTTTTGCTCTATCAGTGAAAACCAAAAGGCCCATAATCCTCAGATAAGTCTTCTAATCAACTAATACCATGGACAGAGGATAAGCGCATCAGCTCACTAATCACCTTCCTGCCTCTGGTCTCATATAACGTGCAAACACTCATTTACACTTCCTGAAGTAGATGTGTAGAAAACGAGCACGGAAAGGACACATGGTGCCATCCTCGGATGCCATAGAATAGCTGCTGCATTATTAATGCATTTGTGGTCAGTTGAATGCATTTTTTATTTTTTATTTTTTTGTAGAATCTACTCAGTTGATAGTCAAAAGCAACTTCAAACCTACAGGTAAACATAGGAAAAGGGGTTCTTGTTTTATTACTGCTCCGACAAGCAGCCCACATTATCAATCTACCTTCACCGTGCTTTCTTACTCAGTAGACGTTGTACGTCCTTGCTTTTAAAAAACGAAAAAGAAATGGACTTGACATATCCAACAAACGGTTTTCAGATGAAGTTCCGAAAATGCTTTGCTTTTTGTCCGGGGTCGGCCCGCCGCATGATTCTGCACGGCAGATTTACAAACACGATGGCTTCACAGAGGCGATTTGATCCCTCTGGTAACCCACGTCTCCCACCGCGCGGCTTTCTCCACTGTAGCTTTAAAATGATCCACAAGCAGAACCAGATTGTTTTCACGGGTCAATGTTTGGCGCAGCACAATATAGGATGGAGATCTAGGAAAATGTCAAATGCTGGGTCTCTTTTCCCCTTCTTTTAAACAGAAACTAACCGTCACAGAAACTGGGAGAGAAAAACAAACATCCCTTGCTCGTGAGTAAGCTCTGCGTAACGGCAAGAACGTAACCGTTTCCTGGCAAATTAATTTAAATCCAACAAACATTTCAGAAATGCCCACCCAGTTTGAACTAAACACTGCCCTACAGGCCACTCCAGAAGTTTCATTTTTCATCGTCTTGTAATGTAAAAAGGATTATGTTTCAATTAATACAACCCTAACTTCAAGGTAAACAAGTAGCTATAATGAACTGAATAACCTCTCCTGAAACAAATAGGCATTAAAATGTCTATGCTTACCTGTTGTAACAATGTTTAAACACTAATTGGCCTTTGTTAGAAAACCATTTGGTTTCGTTCAGCGTTTTTGATTAAACTCCTGATAATAACGGTGTTGCATAAATGCACAAGCACACAACGCAGCAAACATGACTTGGGTTCCCACGTGTGGCACTTCAGGACAAATCGGTAAATAGTATCCATGGTGACAACCAGCTCTAGAAAGCTTCAAACCAATGGGAGGAGCAGCGATCAAAAAGTAGCAACAAAAGTTGTTATAATTCTTAAGTCAACTACTTCTTTGTAATATTAGGTTCTCTTTTCTGTTCATTGTTGTTGTTGTTTCTAGTCTGAATGTATTTAGTTATATTATCATAAAAAGCTGATTAATTCCAGCATTTATTTCGAAGAGCGAAGCTCAAAGAGTCATTATGCTGGAGTGATGCATTTCATGTTTTTAGTTCCGTCAATTATGGTGATTATAGCTTACAGCTAATCGAAACCCAAATTCAATTCTACTTCTCAGAAACGTAGGATATCGCATAAGGAATTTTAATGAGAAATGTGATGTCACAACCTCGTTATGGCCTACACCAGTGGTTAAAAAAAAAAAACATTTCAGTAAGTAAATTAAATAGGGACATAATGACAACACAAACAGCATCAGAAACAATATAGTTTTTTTTTGTCTTTTTTTTTTATACCTTTTTTGTTTTTTTTAGTTTGATTTCTTAAGAGGTTCTCAAGACCCACGACTGGCTGATGTGCGTCAACGTTGGAAACCGCTGGGCCTGTGTTACCATGGGGTGGACTTGACGGCTGTCAGTTGACATTTACTGACACCTTCACCAAAAAGGTTAAGCGTCAAAAGGTGCAAAGACAGTGACTAATAAGAGTGCTATTTGAAGCACATCAAGTGAAAGTTGAGCAAAAGGAAACAAGTTTTGGTGAAAATGGTGCACAAGCAACCGGAATAACATGAGCGAAACGTGAAGGAAACCCGTGCAAATGTTTTGGCATGGACTGAGGGTACAACAAAATGAACCCCGATTATGTATATTTAAATCCTACTTTTATTTTTCTAATGTGATTATTGTTGATAAACTGAATTTTTGGGGTTTTCATCAGCAAATAAATTACCAGAAATAAATCCCTTTAGTACATTCCTGTCATAATCTACATAAAAATGTTAAAAGTATCGCCAAATACTTTTACTTTTATTACCTTCTTTATGTATCGAGTGCACTCTCTGCACAGCACAGCTAAAGGTCAGTCATTGTAAAAATCCTCATTAGTTTGTCATGATCTCCGTCTCAGTGTAGATCCAGGTAAAGCCGAAGAGCGTCACGGCGATTTTGATAATTAGTAAATTCTCCCATGTACCTTGGTAACTGTAGAGATCCCCCACGCTGGCCTGGCGCGTGATGTGCTGCCAGTAGGCGCTGCGTGGCAGCGAGATGGACTTGGTTAGCGTCTCTCTGGAGTGAAACTGAAACAGACAAGAGTCAGACAGCAGTGCATCTCAATTTTCTGTCACTTTTTGGGGGAAAGCTGATCTGCATTTGTCAACGCATGAGAAGGTGTGAATAGTAGCACATATTGAAGGCTGAGTGGCATATCTCCTGGCTGAGAAAGTGTTTGATGGATAAGACAGGGATTCATTTGGGATTATTTTTTTTAATTTTTATTTATTGTCTGGCATGTTGTGGATTTGATTTCATCTTTCCAACTTCCAAATCCTGATCCACAGTGCCTTAAAGAAGTATCCGGATCCCTTCACCTTTTGCACATTTTCTAATGCAATGAACTTCAATGTGCATGTAACAGACCAACACGACATAGGGCGCAACTGATGTGATGGTTTTATTTTATATTTTAAAAATATAAATCTGAAAAGTGCGGGATGCATTTGTATCCAGCCAAATAGCCAATTTCCACCTCCCAATTGTGCACTACGTATTATCCACCTACTTTGTTTAAAATTACAATAAAATACAGTGAAGTTTGTGTGTTTGCGGTGTGAGAAAAATATGGAAAAAGCGGTAAGGACACTTTTGCAAGGCGCGGTAAGGTAAGGTCATTTTTTTTACATAGCACATTTTCAGCAACAAGGCAATTCAAAATGCCATACATTCCAGAAAGAAACATTGAAGGTGTAAAATGTACCGATGCTAAAAAAAAAAAAAAGAAAAAAAAAAAAAAAAAAATTGCAACGTACACACAGTTCTTGCTGTTGGAAATGTTCCCTTAAATTGCAGGGTCCAGGAGAATGGCCATATGGTCAAGGCTCGTCAGACACAGGGCATGGCGATGTAAACAAAGAACGCAGATGACAGTGAAAAGGAAGGAAGTAAAAAGGAAGTGAGGAATGATTATTGTGAGGGAAAGACGGAGAGAAGGCCAAGACTCTGGTGCGTCTTAGAACGATTCAGAACGGAAATCAGGAATTCTTAACTTCACGCGTCTATAAAAAAAACACAGTTCTGATCATCCAAGCAGAGAGCGAAGCCATTTTGCAGCTTGTATGCACACCTCTCTGTGTTTCTTTGAGACTGATGTGACGAATGCAACGTAAGGAATAAAATAAGTGACTCTAAAATGGTCTTGCTCTGTTGAAATGTAACCACAGTAATGCCAATGTGCAGCAACTGATAAGAGATAAACAAACCCAAAACACACCAGCGTACCTGGGAGCTCTTTTCCATCTCCTCTATCATCCTCTCGTGCTGCTGGGCGATGGCCAGCGTGGCCGAGTGGACCCGCTGGTAGATCATCTCGCCCTCCCGGGTCTGGAACGTAAACAAACCCTCTCCTGTGTCACACATCCTGTGCCAAGAACACACACACACACACACACACAGAGAGAGAGACACTTTGATCGCGCTCGCTCTCGGATTGCTCATTTACAAATATGCATGGTTGAATGTTTAGGCTGCAGTGAGGACCGTGAACGCAAGTAGGCCCCTCTCTCCTCCCCCCACCTGAAGGCAAAAAATCCCCCCCAAAAAACACACAGATCAAGACAGTTTCAGAGAAAAGCCCGTCACATCATCATCATCATCATCATCATCATCATCATCATCATCATCGCCTGAAGCCCTCAGCAGCATATATCCCAGGATGTTTTTGGTTTTCAAAGCTTCTTTGTGAAAAGTTGTCACTGCGTTTCCATAACCGTGTTTTTTTTTTTTTTCTCCCTCTTGATCCTGGCATTTCAATTACACAAGCCAGTCAGAAGCACACACACACACACACACACACACACACACACACACACGCGCACACGCACCTTCCGGACTCAAACGTGAACCAGGTGGAGTCCCGGCCGTATCTGCGCAGGGAGCTGAGGGGCCACATGACGAGCTTGAGGCGGGCGTTGTGAATATCCCACAGGTAGATGTTTTCGTGGGTGATCTGCATGGTGCACTCCCCGTAGATGTCCAGGTTCGGCGTGGGCATGAGGTACACGTTGAAGCGCTCTGAAGATAAACAAAATGAAATAGAAAATCCACGTTTTGAACGCCACAGTTAAAGTTCAATCAGAGAAACCGCTTTGCAACAAACAGAAATTGGCATCGGCCCGCTAAACTGTGATCGGAGCGTCTCTGGTCTTTTGCCTTATGCCTTTAAGCAATTTCCAGATGCCTGAAGGCGACACATTCACCTAATCACACAATTACACACAAACAAGAACACCATGTCAATGTGAAGTGAAAAGAGTCCTGTACCAACATGGTGTGAAAGGCTATTCAGCAAGAAGGAAGCCATTACTCCAAATATGAAAAGCCAGATTAAATTTTTCAAATGCATTTGGGACGTTTGTTTTTGGAAAAAAAAAAAAAAAGTGTCCTGTGGTTTGTTGAAACTAAGGCTGAAGTGTTTGGCGCTGTTGGAGGAAAAGAGAGGAAAGGCTGCCATCTTGAGAACACCATCTGAACTATGAAGCATGAGTGTGGGGACCTCATGTGTGGTTATGAACTTAAAATAGTTCACTGAATGGGTAAATGACATGATGTGGAAATATTGAAGCAGCATCTTAAATTATCAACCAGGAAGTTGAAGCGCGGGTAGCAGTGGATCTTCCAAATGGACAATAAGCCCAAGGACAATGAAGTCAGTGTTTTGGAGTGGATATCTTGAAGTCTTGATCTCGGTATCGGAGTAAACTTTTGAAAATGTGTGTGGGCGCCCACACTGTTGCACCGGTTCAGGTGAGGAGGAATGGATCAAACTCCAGCAAACTATTATGAGAACCTGATGGAAGGACACCGGATCATCTGACCCTAGTCACGCAAGTTGAAGCGGCAATTCCACCAAACACTAAAAACTGATTTTACAAAATATGTAAATATCTGATTTCAACTGCAAATTTATCAACTTGCTCTGGCATGTCGCCCAGGTGTTTTTGCTGAAGTGACTTAATTCCCTTCCTATTGCATAATTATACAGTCTGAGCTTCATAACAGTCACTAATGATGGGTTTCACCTATTAAAATCGCTTGTTTTTCCCAATGCAAACCTCTTTAAATACACACTTTCCTATGACGTAGGAGCTTGTAGAAGCTGATCTAAAATCAAAGTTTTGAATTAATTGCCTAAATAAATAATTTTTGAACCACTTTTAAGAGGAGAATCTTTCCTCCAGGTTATGGGGAAGGGCTAAGAAATTCCTCAACTGGGTTTGGTGCTCTTCTTCGTCGTGAAATTGTAACTTTGTCACATCATAATGACACAGCAAGAACTGCAAACTGAGAGAGAGAAAAAAAAAACTATCAGAGAGAAGAAGAAAGCAATGTAGGAAACAAGGGAGGAAGAAAGTACAGAAGACAGAAAGGCAAAACACAAGGAAGGATAGGACGAAGGACGAGCAAAGGAAAGACAGGTGGAAGAGAGGAAGGTCATGAGGAAAGAAGGGAAGAAAAGACGGAAAGGAGCAAAGACATAATGAGGGAAACAAGTGAGGGCTCAAGAAAAAGAATAAAGAGAAAGAAAGAGGAAGGGGAAAGAAAAGTAACAAACGAGACAAAGAAAGAAGAGATGGGAATGAAGGAAGGAAATCAGGAAGGAACAAATTGATCATTTAAACAAGGTGAGCAGGAATAAGGTCTGGACATAAAAACTTTTTTTTTTTCATTCCTATTCAGTCCAAGAGAATACTGAAATCAAAATCTTCCAGAATCTACTTTTATTTGTCAATTAATTCTCCATGCAGAAAGCAGAAACATAGCACCCTACTTATAGACAATATCATGATCTATGTTCCCTAGGCATTCACTAACCCTAGGGGTTTGGAAAAATAAACTCTGCCCCCTGCTGTTCAGGAGGCATCGAGAGTTTAAACGACAAGCTGGAGTTTTGTTGCGTTCACTCAAAGCAGCAGCAGAAATGTGCCGGTTCGGTTCAGGGTGCTTCAATCTTGCGCTGCTTGAACGCTTTATTTGAACGAACCAAAGAGGGGTTTGTAGTCAAAACCTTGCACTCTGATATCTTACATAAAAGAGGCCAAGTATAGTTGAGGAGCACAATTTCGCTTCGTAGCTGCAGGGAAATGAAATCCATCAAAATGAAAGAAAGTTTTTTTTTTTTTCCTTCTCCTTTTTTTCAATTACTCGCTCTTTTAAAACTCTAAACTGCTCCGTTTGGACTGTTGCCTTTTCAATTTCCTTCACAACTTTACAAATTATACACAGTGAATGAGCTGCTCCGCGATAGCGCCTCCTCTTTTTTTTTTTTTTTTATTCCCATTTCCTGAGAGTGGAATATGTGTAGAGGCACATTTATTTCGCACGGCTTTAGGAGCCATAATCTCATCCATCTCTATGACAAGCTTCATTACGAGGGAAGCCAGTAATGCACAGCACTTCTCATTAGGCCTGGAACAGAGCCCCTGCCAGAGCCTGTGACCTGTACTTCCACACACACACACACGCACACACACGCGCGCAGGTTTCCTTTAACATCCCACATCAAAACAAACCTCTGAAGCCCAAAGCTGGAGGATAGTGAGCTCATACGACAAAACTCTCCAACAGGGGACTTGAAATCAAATATTGACAAAAATGGCCCTTATTAGCAGAGCCTAATTGGACATTGTCCGCTTCACTCCCCTAACCCTCTGAAGTCTCAGCTGCTTTAACGCAAACAGGCCGCATGCGCAACAGATAAGTGCTTGGAGGAGGGCTGATTGAGAGGGATTGACCCCGAATAGCTGCGTGTGTTAGCTGGGACTAATTGGGCACTCACCATTCTGCTCCCGCTGCACTCCCGCTGCTAACAGGTCCGGCTCTCCGAGGCTGATGTCGTTGAGACGGGTACCCAGGCACTCCACGCACAGCAGCTTGCACCATTCCTCGGCGTCCAGCTCTGCACACAGCAGTAAAGAGTCAGTGCAGTTGTATGTCAGACTATATATATATAATTTTTTTTTTTTATGCAGTAAGATTATAACAACGTGGGTCCAACCTCAGGGTGCTTTCATACAAACATGAAACCCTTGAGTGATGCATGAAAAAAAAAAAAAAAAAAAAAAAAAAAACAGCTACAGCCATCATTCACTGGTGGATAATTTATACATAAAATCTGAAGCCAATCACTAAAAAAAATGGTTCCAATATTCCAATCTCAAAGTCTGTGTCTGATATCTCAGTGGCTTTTTCTCTATTAAGGGAGGAAAAACTGATAATGGTCTCAATTTGTAATCAGCCAAACATCCGAGGAGAAGCCAGTAACTCTGGAGGTGCTGCAGAGATCCACAGCTCAGGCAGAAGATTGAACAACTATTAACTGTGCAACCTTTTAATCTGTGTACAAAAACATACACAATTCGTAATTCTAATACCTTGCATCATTTTGAACACGTGTTGAAATGGCCCAGTCAAAGTGCAGACCTAAATCCATTTGAGAATCTGTGGCAGTGACGATGTTTTGCAGATGTGCAAAGTTGTGGGTGCCATACAAAAACTTGTAGCTACAATTAAAGCAGAAAGTGCTTCTACAAAATATTCACAAGGTTGAACTACAAACAGTTTCTATGTCACAATTATGTGCTACTTTGTGATGGCCTAACATATCAAATCCTAGTAAGTTTTGGATTAAAGAAATGAAAAAAAAATATATGTGTGGAAGGTCTAAGAGGAACTGGAAGTGTGGCACTGTACCCGTTACTGACCCGTTTTTATTTCCGTCAATCAATACAGATCAAAAGCTTACGGAACGGGTGTGAGAGGCATCCAATCACTGGAGAGCATTTGACGTAAATGGCAGCGTTATGCAACAGCCTGTTTGTTAGATCAACCGGAAAATGCAGATTGGACAGAAGGGTTAAGGAAAGGTCGGCTGCTATCCGAAGCACTTTATTCACACACAGGAGGAAGCAGAAAACACGGCGGCTCCGGCAATTCAGCTCTTTCCTCGTGCTTTCATTAACTCCCCTCGCTGTGGCCTTTAAGTGTTTCTAAACTCCCACACTTTTTTTTTTTTTTTTTTTTAAGGCCACTGAGTGGAAAATCAGCCAAACAAACACTTCATCAGCACAGCGGCGTCCAGGCTGCGCTACGTGTAGCGCGTCAGGAGACGCGGCAGAAAGACGCGTGTGCATGTGTAGGTGAGTGAAGGAGGGGAGAAAGAAAACGGCGCCGCTTTTTGTTTTAATGAGTGTTTGCAAACACGCGGCAAGCCAGAGTCAGGTATGCACGAACCGAATCGGGAGACGGTTTACTTTTTTTTTTTTGTTTTTGCGGCAGCAGAGCAGCAGTCATTACACAGACGGATACAATATGTATATCTGCTTGCATTCATATCTGTCAGAGAGGCAACTCCTCGGTGGAATTTAAGGAGCTGACATTCTCAATGGTAGTCATAACTCAAGGTCACACTCTCATCTTTCTTTATGTGCATATTTGACAGTTGCACCCAGAGCTGTCAAAAATGCGCGATTATTTTTTTATTTTATTTTTTCCGCTCACTCCGTTCCGTGCCTCATTGACAGCACGCTGCTTGGGAGGACGCAACAAAGGTTTTGTGTTTTAAAAGTAACATAATAGGGGGAGATTTATAACTGCTAAACAGTCTTTTTTTTTTCCTAAATAAAACATGCAACAAAAACTTTTTTATTTATGCATATTTAAGTAATGTCTTTAAATAACAGCGCAGTACTTGTTAATATTCATCGCTGCATTAACACGCCATTAGATATTGCAAGGCAGCAGGACAAATTAGGATCCTATGAAGTGAGTTCTTATGCAATGCAAGTTTACCTTTTTTAATTCTATGATGTGTAAAAGCTGGGGGGAAATGTCATTTCTGATTTTCAGCTCAACCAGTCTGACAACTCTTTTGTGATCAGTGAATGCACCGTACCCAACGGCTAACGGTGCCTTCTCTAGTTATTCAACTTTTGTTTCACTTCAGAACCACCTGGAAGACAAATAGCTCCAATGGCGATGTGTGTTCTAGTTTGAGAGTTTGTCGATACTCAACAGTGTGAAAAATATCTGTATCTGTATTTGGTTGGACGTCAGTTCTGCGATTTCGCTACTACTGGTTAACTATGGCGTTTAAAGTTCTGCAAGGAGCAATCCGTAACATCTGAAGGCAAAACAAAAATAAACCGTTCCGATTTGGATGGGGAAAAAGATAAAACCACATTCATGAATTAGATCCATATCTCTTGTAAACCCAACTCCACAAATCAGCTTAGCGTGAAACAGCACAATAAAATACATGGATTCATTTTCTTTGCCCAGCTTTAGGCTTCAATAAAGCTATTTCAACTTGCTTGGGAAGGTCTGGAGGATTTTTTTTTAGGCTTTCCACCCATCGCACTAGATGCAATCTCTATTGTTACAGTGCATAACGGGGTTGAAAAAACACCACAAATTATGCCCAATATTGGTTTTCAGACCTGCACAATGAAAATCAATATTTCAGAACCCATCTCCCAACCTCTTAATATGGCGGCAAATGAGCATCACTTGGCTAAACTCAGATCCACCACAGCCTCCATCACTTCTGTTTCTCTTTTTTTTTTTTTTGACCCGACATGCTTCATTCTTCTACCACCCCTGTTTTCTTTTTTTTTTGTTTTTTTTTTTTTTCCCAAAACCAAATTACCATAACATAACACATCTTCAGGAGCAAAACAAAATACCTTTTCTCCCCTTATTTCCTCCTGCTGTGGTTGAAAGCAACCAATTAGATTTGTGCACGAAGAAAAGGACAACTCACCTGACTCGCAGGCAAACGTCTTGGACGTGTCATCGCAGAAGATGATGGCGACGGCGTGCTTCTTTGTCTCCCGTGGCATCCGCGTGACGTTCTTGATGTTGTGGAGCTCGGTGATCTACAGAAGTCAGGGAGAGAAAAGCAGCAGCGGCGGCGGCGGCACATGAATGAACACTGCAGCAATAATGGCGCGGCTTAATTGGTATCCTCCACAGCTTTTGCTGAAAGTGCAGCGGGGAGTTAATGACGACGATGCAGAGCCGTAAACTTAAACAGAGGAGGTGATCCTAAAGAACAAATCACACCAAGCAATTTTATGAGGCTTAAAAATCTAATTTAAAACGGGGAGAAATCACACACGCCAGCTAGCCGCTCACACTCCTGTATGATGTTTAATATGCAGCTGCAGAGGCTTGCGGCGTCCAAGGCAACCCTCATTGTTGTGCACCTCCTTGAAAATACTCTTCCAGTTAATACAGAGGAAACCAATGATGAGAATCTAAAATCACTTCACCAGGTGGCTCGTAGTGAATGGAAAAAAGGGAGGAGATAACTTTTTTTATTGAATATCACCAGCATTGACTGGACATTTCATTCAACAGCCTTCCTGATACTCGCCGTCTCCAGCAGATAAGGCCCATTACATTAATGTAGTCTATTGTGTTCTAACTACAGGCCTCTTGCCAAACTGTTACAAATGAATTAGCTGGGCTCATTGCCCATACAGTAAAGCTTGACTGCTAAAGGTTAAAGACCCTATTGCACACACACACACCCCGTATTTGGACTACACATTTCTTTGTTCGATGGGGTGACATGTAATGAATTTCTCTCTACAGTTAGGTAGCCAGTGCTCAACGTTCAGGCCCAGCTGAGGGATTTCTACAAACCTCTGTTTTTTTGTTTTTTGTTTTCAAACTCAAGCTGCAATTTTGTGTGGTTTGTCCTATCCACACATACTCAGTTTATACAACTAGAAATACATTTTTCAGCTTTTCGAGATCCATTTGAACGGTTCTTTTCCGGGGGTCAACTATTGGAACAGCATCTCCGATGAATTTCAAAAGCAAGATTTAGAATTTTCTGTAATCAACAAAAAGTTTTTTTTTTCATTCCAGAAACAGTGTATGCGTGGGATCAACGTCCCGTTGCCACTCTAGGCTGGGTTCAGGTTTTAGTTGTAGTAGCCAAAAAAAAAACAAAAACACATCATTGTCTCATCTGAACTGAAATCATTTGTCCATATAAGAAGCAGAGAATTTCTGCTTCACCTCAAAGGTATTAATTTTGGAGCAGTGGCTTCTTTCCTGATTACTTCGGTTGATGATGCAAAACTTGCATTAGGACAGCGACACTAATGATGTAGCAGTTTCTAGTAAATGGTAGGATTTGGGCTTTGGTGGTTCCTGGGTTATTCCTGAACATCTTAACCAATTTATTTTCATCTAAAGGTGACAGTTTGGCTGAAACATGCAGTTGTGTGTTTCAGGGTATCGTTAGGTGAGCAAGGTATCACTTTCAGCTCTGAAACCGTTTCAAACCTTTTTATAACCTACCTTGTTTCATATTGTGATAAGAAAATGTAGTCAAGTGTTTTTTTTTTTTTTTTTTTTTTGCATTTGACTTATTTCCTCTATTTAACAATTTAACTTCTTTTTTTAATTATTTTATTTCCTGCATTCAATTTATTTTTGTTTTCAAGGGAATCAGTCTTGTGCACAACATTGTTCTTGATGTTTAGTGATTAAGTAGTTCAGACGTTTTGCATAAAACTCTTATTCCTGCCACATAGCAAGCCTTGGCAAGAGTAAAACTGTTTGAGTTGTCAAGCTCTAAACAATCATTTACAAGTCAATGACAAGTCATTTTTTTAAATGCTTTTCACCGATGATTAATGCACGATTATCAAACTCTGCAGTCATGATTAAAATCGCAGCAAGAATGACTCGGTTTGCATGCTGTCTCCATGCCTGCTTGACTTCTCCAGCTTTCCCCTGCAGTCCAATAACTTCCATGTCAAGTGAATTGGCACTTCTAAACCGACCTTAAGAGTGAGTTTCAGAATGTGTCTCCTGTGACTGTGTTGGGCCTGTGATGGACCAGTGACCTGTCCAGGGTTACTATGTCTCTTGGATAACCTCCAGAATGATTAATGTTGTGCAGCAGCATCCTACTGGGTGTTTTTGGGCTGTGGGATTTCAATGTCAGATGTGTGGAGAAAAAAAAAAAAAGAAAAAAAAAAGAAACAGGGCTAAATATTGGAATCTCAAAGCAACTGTTTATTTCCAAAAGCTTTGGGGTAAAAAAAAACAACAAACAAACAAACAAAAAAAACATATAAAACAACCACTTTTACTGGTCTGTTTTTAGAATGCATCAAATTCATTAGACGTTTTCCCTCAGGTTAAGCAATGAACATTTAATTGCTACTGATGTACTGATGACAGATAAAGGAGAGAACAACTTGGTATATCTTGCAATGAACCTGGTAACTGCAGAGAGTAGTTAAAAATTTAATAAAGCATTTATACGCATGCAGCAGCAAAGGAACATTTGTATTTCTTCGCAATCTAAATTCCTGGCAGGTGTTTCAATTGTTTCCATAATTTTCTTACTTAAATCTCACCTATCATGTGGCATACGTCGGAGATCAGACCTCAGACCAATGTTATTTGCATTTCATATGTTCCATTCGTGTAAATTATTAAAAAGCACCTCAAAGTTATGGACAACAGATTAAATATGAAAAGATAAATGATCTCCTTAAAGATGCCTTTTCTGAGTTAAGAATAATTGCAAGGTTAAGACGCCTAAAAAACAGTGACCTAAAAAAAAACCCCATCATGCTGGCCTTCATCTCAACCTACCTGGACTATTGCAGCAGTTTTTATGGTGATATTGGACAGTTGCAGATTGATCTGCTTCAATTGGTCTAAAATGCTGCAGTAAAGCGTAACTAGCACACACTAACAAGACCATTACTTCTATGCCAGCTCGTTTTGCAATGACTGTGCATTTTAGACTTCATTTTAGGATTTTATTGTTCATTTTATTTTTACCTTTAAATGAGGTAGTTACACCAGCGGTCCTTTAACTCTGCGCACTCCGATTAGACCACTAAAGTCTGTAGAATAATTGGTTGCTGTTTCCACGTCCAGGTTGAAGCATAAAGAAAACTAACTCATTCGTTTCTACTCTACTGAATAAGACAACTTCCCCTGTGCACAAGCACCTCTCTTACATTACACATTTTTAAATCCTGTTTAAAAAAAAAATAATTTTGCTCAATAACTCATAGAGCTCTGGAAAAAACTTAGAGACTCATGATTTTACTTTTTATAGGTATATGTTTGGCTAAAATGAACATCGTTCTTTTATTCTATGAACTACTGACAAGAAGTCTCTCAAATTCCAAGCAAAAGTGCATTTATTTGAAGAAATTGAGAAATTGTCAAAATCACAAAAAAGATGCAGCGTTTTCAGACCTCAAACAATGCAAAGAAAATAAGTTCATGTTCATTTAGAAACTATAATACTACTGTTCTAACTCAGGAAGAGTTCAGAAATCAGTACAACCATGAGGTTTTCGATGGGATTCGGTGCAGTGGTCTCTTCATTTGTTCCCCAGAGTTGGATGTAGAATCTAAACCTCTCAATACGCGACTAAATCCGATCATGCCTTATTGCATTATTCTTAATAGGACAAATATGCAATCAATCTATACACTGGTGCTCCAATGCAGCTTGACATTTTCGCAGTAGCTGACTCAAGCCAGAGCTCAAGAGACCTCTAAAACAACTCCACAGGAAGCTAAAAATACACCCAAAAATATGCAGGATCTCTTTTAAAGCATGGACCAGTGATCTGCAGAGAGAGAATGCTGCAGAAGGAGAAAGAGAGAAAGAGAGGGGGAAGGAAAGAAAAAAATGTGAATGGGAAAAAAAAAAAAAAAATCTAATCCCCTTTGTGTTGATTGTGTAAATCAGCCACCAGTGCAGCCTATTTCCCACCCACAGCACTGCAGCGTTGAATGAAGCCCCGAGACGGGACCTTTTCTGGATCTCGGTGGCAATGCATTACCAGGTTCAGCGGTGCATGCGCGCGCCCATCGCTCACTACAGCGTGGATGCATGCGGCGCCTCAGAGCGGGGCGGTTTACAGCCGCACGGGCCGCTTCGTGGGACAGCATGATGCAGTAGGCAGAGATATATCTAATTCACAATACACGACTGATATTGTGGCAGCAAATGGTGCAAACAGAGTGGATCAAAACATCAAGATGGCTTGTGGCTACATCAATAGACGCAGATAAAGTCAAAACTGGAAAAGAAAACCTCACCAATTTGCCTCATTATCACGGGAGAGAAGAAAGAGCTGAATTGCCTCCACAAACTACAGCCACAAAGTTTACTCCGCAGTCCTCCATTATCTCCCCTTATCTCCTCTCATTAGGATAAAACATTGTTCACGGCGCTGCTCCTTTAAAATCATCCTCACTTACCGGGATAATGAATCATAATTGGTGCATTTCAAGGGGCTTACGAGGTGCGGAGAGAGATATTATATGGAGGATTACTACTTTTCAAAGAGAGGAGGAAAGGCCTGGAGGACAAGATAAAGTCCCAAAATGTGCCTTAATAGATCCTTAACTTCATCATCTGATATCACTGGACAGAATTGTAATGCAAAGATGAAAACAGGTTTCCCACTGCATGCTTAAAACAGTTTAGTGCTCCGGTTGTGCCCACAATAAAAGCAGTACAATATTAATAACCAGATCAGCATATTTTTTTGGTGGAAAATGTTTTTCCATGTGGCATATGATTTACTAATAGATGTAGCAGAGTAACAGAAAACTAGACCAGTGAGAGCTTTCATTCAATGAAAAAAAAACAAACAAAAAAAAAACAGGTGATGCCTTATTTAAGGTGGGAGGCAGCCAGTGTTGGTTTAATGACGGTTCATTGCTAACTGAAAAAAACTGACTAAAATGAGATGTTTAGTAAAACACGACTCTAAGAAATGGTGTGATTTAATGAAAATGTTGACACGAGAGAGGAGAATGTGATACGGAGCTATGATCCAAAATGATCCAAAATGCTTGGAAACTGAAGAGACCAAGAAATGTTGAACAGGAGAACTATCATCCAATGGGCCAAAAGATATGTTTGCATGCTTCGAATAACACTGAAAGTTCGAATACATGTTAATACCTAAAAAGATTTAATGTTGAAGAAGAATTTCTATTTATCCAGTAAATGTTTGAATTTGTAAAGAAAAAATTAAGTCACGGCTAAATTTTGAACACTGATATTTTGAGATGTGCTGAAATGATTTGGAATGGAGTAAGCCGTGTGCATTATAATTTTACATGTACGGAGAGAAACACCATTACAAAGAATATATAGACAAATATAAAATTAAGAAAAGGGATTTCTTGCTTGTGTTTTTTCAAAGATAACAAATCTTAAGCTTAAATGTTGTTACTCACTTGTTGGCAAGGATGGTCTCAGCTGATGTTATCACTCGACGCTGATTAATTTGAACAGTTTGCCAAATTGCAAAATGAAACTCTTGGCTGTTGCCTGGTAATTATGCTCTGCATGTCTGTGTCAGAGACATTTAGACTTTTTTTTTTTTTTTTTTTTTTTTCCAGGGGGAGGCGCCTGGGGGGGTTTTTTTAATTTGAAAAGAGGGGGCGG
>NW_015116400.1:4180-22830 GCF_001443285.1 Poecilia latipinna | reverse complement strand
TTTGCCTGGTAATTTTGCTTTGCGTTTTTGTTTCAAAGAAATTTTAACTTTTTTTTTTTTTTTTTTTTTGCCAGAGGCAGCTGCCTGAGGAGCTTTATGTACTTGAGAAGACGGCGTCGGACAGACAGGCATTCGCATCCGACGTCCTATTAGCACCACCTGTACCCACAGCGTGCTGCAGGGAAGCAGCAGACGCTGCTAACATTAACAAAGACTCAAATAGAGACGGTTATCTAATGATGGCAACGGACGAAAAGGTCAAAGCATTTCGGAATCAATACAGATCATACTTTGTAGAATATCAATACTTAATTTCATGGCTGTGTAATTGCTACATGATGCAGCTTCCCGAATATTGAATGGATCAGTATCATCAGCATAATAGACGACACCACTCCAAACAAAACTGTAGATTTGACTGTCTGAGGTTTGCACATTCAAAAACTATCAATGAAGAAACATATAATCTAGACAGCATGCTTTACTTTGTTTTTATTTTCTTAGGAATCACTATTTAAGGTGTACTTTTTTATAGTATAGTTGCTTATATTGAAGTGTTGATGTAAACAATGATTTACTTTAACCATGCTATATTTTTGGTCTCTTTTTCTCTTTGATCTGTTTTCTTTCTTTTGGACCAAATATTTGTTTGGCATGTTTGGTCCATTACTCATATGAAATAAGAAAATCATAAAAATGCCACTTTCATGTCCTCACGTAAACTAAACCCATGTTTTGTGAGTAAAAAAGTCTTATTTCAGTTACTTGGTATTGTCCAACGTCAGTATAGGTGCATTACATGTGAAACGTATTCGTCAATGTAAGGTGACATTTTTCATGAATTCATTTCTGTTCATTTGATTATCAACGTAAAACTAATAAAATCTCAAACTTTTGCTCCTTAGGAAGGTTGCATATTGCATAAGACCAACTTAAAATTACAGTCTGCAGTAATACAGGGATGCTACGCTGTGGCATATAAAATCACAGGAAGATCTTTGCTAAAGAAGCTGCTTTTCAAGCATATGATTGGCAGTTAAGTGGAAGGGAAAAGTGTGGTTTAACAGAGATCCACAGGCAACAGGGATAACAAAAACTTTAAAAAAAAATAAAATAAATGAAGCGATGCCCATTTAAGAGTTTAGGAGAGGCTAATGATGTGGACTGTGAGACGTTTAACCCATAATTTGGCAAAAATGGTTATGCTAGGTAGTTATTTTATTGCAGCTGCACAGCTTCATGCTCCCAATGAGATACAAAGATGGATAATACAGTGGTGTGATAGGGACATTAGAAAAACAATAAGACAAAAATTGGGGCTACCAAGAATGAATTAAACAAATAAAACGTTCAAGACTTTAATGAGGATCTTACCTTGTGGAAACTTCTAAAGTAGGCTGCCTTTTCGTCGGGATACTTTTCTAGCCTCCTGGGTCCTTTACTAGAAGCCTTTTTAAACACCAGCCAACACCTCCTGAAGATCTGCCACAACAAAGAATAACACAGGCACAGTTACACAAGCAGTGCACAATGATTACTGGAAAAACAGCAACAATAAAACACTGGAGGAAAAAACGTCCACAGAGGTTGACTGCGACGACCCAACCACCAGGGAGTCTCCTCCTGTTTGTTTGTCGGGTTGGCCCTGCCATCAGAGGTAAGAGATGCACCTGGGGCCGCTGCCCTGTAAAAGCTGTTCCTGCCTGCTCTTCATCGGTGGCCCCTCTGCTCAGTGGAGGGTTCACACTGTCCACCACTGAGGTTTAGTTTCTGATTTGAGTTTTGCTTCATATAAATTTCCACACCAGGCATTCAGATATCATATCACTGACAACGGCTCAAACAAGTTACGTCTTGGGTTTTTAGTTTAACAAATTATTATTTTTTTAAATACCACCACCCTGTGTTCTCTCTCCGAGTCTCTTGAAGCCCCTGAGCCAGGCTGTAACATCAAACATGAGAAAAAAAAAGGTTTTATGCTGAATTTATCTATGAATTGAGGCATTTTTAAAAAAAAATACTTTTATGAACAAAAAGTTATTCATTGACCAAATGACTCAATCATACAGTTATTAAATAATTAAGCTCAGATATAACCGTTCATACTCATGTTTGTACAACTTTGATCCTTAAACTGTTTATAGATGTCATTAAAAAATGTTGTTGTGCCCCCCAAAAAGGCACAATTTCATCAATTATCTGGAACTGATAGTTTCCTGATTTTTGCAGCAAACGGAGCGCTCTCTCTGTAACATGCTCAAGCTAGCAGCACCCCACAAAAAGACACACCACCTTAGGGGAATCATTTTTGGCACCATTTTGCCTTTGATATGCCGTATTCTCTCCTGATATTCAGGGGTTTAAATGTTTTTGACTAAAAATACAATAACTGGTGTTAACAACTTAGCATATTAACTAAATATTTAAAGTCTACATTTTGATGATGGGATATAATACTAGTGGTCATCTCCCATTGGCCAATTCTTCACCAGTGTATTATAAGCCTGGCGGGCCACTAGGCTTTACTTGTGCCCCCACCAGGCTAAGCATTGCTTACTTATTTAAGTTTTTTTGTGTGTGTGTGTGTGTGTGTGTGAACACACAAACATGATCCAAAATGTCCCCACGGGAGTGGGTTTAACAATTTAATGTTTGTGTTTGTTTGTTTTTTTTTCACTATGAACATGAATTTAGAAGAAGCTTAAATAAAAGAGCCATGCATAATTCCATCCACTGCCGAACACCCCTTTATTATGCAACTCGTGTTTAAGGGTTGGCATTTGTGGGGCAGTGATAAATGATATAATTAGACTGAACAGAAGTACAACTAAATCTTATTTTAAATTCTCTAGCCCTGCTTCAGAGGAGCGGTCCTGATCAAATTTAATTGAAGCTGACTGGAAACGAAAGACAACAAACCCCCAGCTGTCACAAGACTCAGGACTAACATGTTGCTCGAGCCTGACTGGTGCACAGACATGACATAACCTTTTCCCTGCGGAGCACCCACCTCTTCAAAACAAGGATGAAATAACTAAAACAGCTCTAACCTGACACACAGAGAAGGTGATTCAGAAAAGGTGTTTTCGAGCCTTTTCTGTGCCGCTCTGGGGCTTTCGCTGCTACACAGAGGCAAATTCTGACACCAGTTGTGGACTGGAAGTGAATTGTCAAAAATCCCTTTGAATAAAAAAAAAAAAAAAAAAAAAAAAAAAAAAAAAAGGGAACAATGTTTTTTCTCCGTCATCCGGGAATGAAAACTTACATTTAA
The DNA here is from genome assembly GCF_001443285.1 of Poecilia latipinna. Taxonomy (NCBI): domain Eukaryota; kingdom Metazoa; phylum Chordata; class Actinopteri; order Cyprinodontiformes; family Poeciliidae; genus Poecilia; species Poecilia latipinna. The sequence goes on along the minus strand of NW_015116400.1, from coordinate 19,559 downwards.
ATATTTAGATTGCCGTGAATTAATATGCTATACTTAATCTTTACTCAGATCTGTATTTACCTTTTTTCAGTACACTGAAAATCAGGGAAATATGTCTTTAAAACTCAAAAAAGTCTGCTTTCTTCACTGAAGAGGAAAAACAAATACTTTTAAAGGCAAAAATCTGTGTTTAAGTGTTCAAAGTGCTTCCAAATAGGCAATTTAAACCTGAAAGCTTTGTAGAAAATACACTTTTGCACAAGCGTAACAACTTTATAACTTAGTTTGAACCTTCGGAAATGGGTTTCCATTTTTAGGTGCTCAGCTGCACACGCTGTTCCTGCCTGTTATGATGTAATGTGCAGTTATGCACAGAAACACACACACACACACACGCACATGCGCACACATCAACAGCCAGTCACACATTTGCCCTTTTTGACCCTGAAGATTACTGTACTTTAGTAATTACTAGACCGGTCTGGCCCATATTCTCACTGTGGCTGACACCGGTGCAACTTGGAGTACCTGCTTCAAGATCAAACCATAAATAGGACACTCGACACTGGAAATGGGTCGGCCTCAGATTTCTAGGAACACCGCAGCTTTAGCCAGTCGCAGTTTCAAAAGGGCAACGTTTTTGCATCATGCAATTCTGAGAGTGTTCCGTATTTTCAATGAGATGCTGCAGACAGCGATGTTAGAGGAAAGTAAAGCTTCCTCCACCACACTAGCTGCTGCAAGCCGTCAGTCAACGGTGTATGACCAAAGGAGAGGAAATCTCCTTCACATTTTTTTTTTTCAGTTATTAAAAAGAAAAGCTATTTTACAAGTTATCCTGTTGGGACAATTTCAATAATGCTTGTTTTAAGGTAACGGAAAAAAAACAAAAAAAAAAAAAAACAGTCGGTAACAAGTCATGTTGTATAAGGATACAGAAGAATCCGCTGTCTTACTGACCTTAGACATTGTGCATTATTTACGGTTACTTCAGACAATAAAATATTAGAAAACACAGGAGAATATTACAGTAATTCTATTTGTACTTTTCCTCAGTAAGACGTATGTGAATTGCCAACAGCTAATCAAAATGCAGCTGCAATGCTTCTGGCAAGATTCTAAAAGCACTCCCATGTGACGCCTGTATTGATCACGCTGCACTGGCTCCACGTTCAATAAAGAAGGAGTTTAAACTTCTGGTTTGGATGCATGGTGACACATCTTCATAAAGTTTCAAACTAAATAGAGTATTTCACCTCAGGAACAAGGCTGCACAAAATATCACTGGTTTGTGGTATTTACAGCAATATCACTGTACACAATGCATGTCGCAAAGAAACGCCTCGTCTTACTATAACTTAACAAAATCATTATCATTGTCATGCATTCAGACTGTATGGGTGTCACATATTTGGTGACACAGCTGGTTGTTTAATGAAGCATGCAATTTGGTGTAAAGCCGTGAAGTCATTAACAACTTACATTCATGTTGCAAATGCCAAAACAGCAGACAGATTGAAATTTTGAATATCATGAATATTCTACTTTCTGTCTGGGATCAATGTTTGCCAACAACCCAAAGAAAAAGACGTGAGCGCTATGAATTATTAGTTACTTGTCACAAGTCTTCAACTTTGACCAGTATTGTTGTGTATCACAAGTTTCTTTCTTTTCTGTCTACTGCTTAAGCCTCTATATTTTGCATATTTCAAGAAAAAGCTACTTATTTTGTTTGACTATTGAAATAAATGTATATTTACTCATTTACTTCTTAAAATTTCTATTAGTAGACTCACCTACCTACTGAAGGGTAGGCACCTAAGCAGAGAACAAAGGTAAATACGTGAACTTGAGGCTCTGAATTTACCTTTACATAGACGCAATAGCAGTAATGTTAGCTGCATTTCTGTCTTTTTAAGCAAGCACCTACTTCCTGTATGCATAACTAAGGTTACCAAAATCTGTCTTATATCGTCCCATGCCTACAAAAACATGACTGTCCAAACCTATCATTTTGATATTGGCTTCGATCAACGTGCAGAACTCTTCAGACGGTCACGCGTTAAGCTACTTTATTGTTCTCACAGCTACCTGAAGCAGAACAAGTACGGTTGAGAGGCAGAATAAGTATGAATGGCGCAAACCAGCGGGTCCTCTGCGGTTGTCTGTCTTTAATAGTAGAAGCTTTCTATTTCCAGGTGGAGACAGTCTCTATCACTCCGTCTGATGTATGATTGCCCTGGGCTGCATGGTTGTGCTGGGAAACCATGGCTGGACGATTAATTTGTTTACCCAGCTGGTGTACTCTATAAAAGGCCCACTGAGTTGAACTTGGCACTTTGCAGTAAATGACTAAAGTGGATCCCTAGGTTCTTATCGGTCTGCCTTAATGGGTCTCAGTTCTAGTTAGGTGTTGCACAGGCCCATAATAAGCAGCACATAATAGAAATCCCTTGTAGTATACCGTCTACTTTGTTGTAATGTGCTGCCAATAATTCTTCTCTCCATAATTATAACGCCCTGAGGAATTAAAGAAACAAGTTGGGGTGACCTCCATTTATCTTTGGTCTAGTTTCTATAAACATACGCCAAAACCGCTTACTTAATAAAAGCACACATATGTGACTCTCTAATGGACAAAACTACAGTCGAAACTTTAAAACAACCAAATTAAAAAGTAGCCACAATTCCCTTTTGGGGGGGTGTGGAGGGGGCTCGAGTCAAACCAACGCTCGATGCCTACAAAGTAATTCAGCTAAATAGTGTTTGGATTAAGCAACAATACAGCGGCACAAAAGCTGAGATAGCTTCTGCATAATAAGAACAAGGGAGAATGAATAGAAAGGACTTAATTTTACTTGTTCCACAGTTGCAAGTGCTTTGTCAATGCAGCCCTATTCTCCAGCTGCTGGTTGGGTCCTATTCAGTGACACTTCTACACCGATTGTAATTACACACGGGGAAAAGCAGTCTCTTTATTGGGTTGGTGTGACTCATGATGCCACGAGGGTGAAAACCATACTGTTTGGCTATGCAAGTCAATTTACTAGTACAAGAGAGAAACAATGGGATGATGAAGAAAGGGACAGAGAAAATAAGCCCCCAAGATTAAACTCATCCTCGAGTTTTTCTTCAATTGCATATCCGCCTCTATGACCTGGCCCATACCAGCGAATAAGCACACACAGTGTATGTTACTTCCGCGACGGTGTCAGAGAAGATGCATCAATTAAAAGAAGAGCGGCCCTTTGAATTTGCTCAATTTGAATTGAGCAAATTCAAGTCATTTCGACAACTCTGATAATGCCACCAACCCTATTTAATGTCAAGAAAACATGGGTAAGAATATGAAGGTATATAGAGGCTATTAAAAATGGAATAGTATTTCTCTTATGGTCATTAAGCACAGCTATATTCTTCATCAGTCATTACATTTGTTCTTTCTTGTGTCTTGAAACCGAATTTCCTCTCAACTTTTGTCTCGCACCATTTCTTTTGGTATCATTTGCTCTATAGTATTTAGGAGAGTGACTTCAGCGAGTCTGATTCACAGGTGCACGCAGTCTGAAATTTAATACCCAATCAAAACAAGAACAAGTTGCTGCGTTCATGAGGTTACATTGCAGAGGTCATAGGAGAGCAAGGAAACAACACAAGCTAAAACTGGAAAAAATAGAACTCTGCATGAGGTAGCCACGAAATCATTAATGCATGTGAAGCAGAGGAACAAACAACGGTAAAAAAAAAAAAAAATCAGTGTGGAGTGAAAATTTGAGAGAGCCTGTAACACATGAAGAAAATGGTATGTGCCTCTGTGTAGCCATCTTAAAGAAGGTCTTTAGCTTGAAATTTGCAGCCCAATGAAGAGACAAAGAACGGCTTGCCTGCACTTTCAAGGATGGAGTCGCATCCCTGAATAGCAATTTGAAAGAAACGTCAATTGTAGAAGTTTTATAACTTGTTATTTTGTATGATCTTGTGATACAGGACCCCACTACTCTGCCACTCCTAAGCCACTTTTAGAAGGCAGGAATGCTTTACTTTTTGTCCACAACTATGAGTACCATTTTTGTTAAAGTATAGACCAAACATTTCAATAGATAGGACATCTATCTTTGCAAGACAACCAGTTGGAGAAAAACAGTTTGTCTGACTGGACCTGCTGAGTAATGAGAAGTCAGTACAGGGAAGCTTGCTGACTTGACCTGGCAAGTGACTCAACACAGTAGCACACACTTAGATAGGAGGAGGAGAAGGTGTTTAGTTTAACTCGCACTGAAAACCAGCAGCTAAGCCAAGCTGTTTCTTTATCTGATGTTCTCCTATAGGACAGTTAAACAAAAGCTATTGATCTAAGTTTACATACTGTTTTCTTAAATTTATCTTTTTTTTTTTTATTATCTAAGCTTTGGATCAAAGTTTAAGGTGCTTCAAATTAATTGAAGTATTTTTTTTTTCTAATCAACTTTAATTCACTTAAGAATGTTATTACATTGCCAGTATTAGCAGTGAGAAATCGTCATTCTTAACTTATTATAGAAAATAATCAGAGCTAAGTATGTGTACATTTTTGTAATTTACCTGAAGGAATTAGCTGAAAATAAAAGTAAAGTTCTTACTCCTCATCTGTGCTTAAAATGGACACATTTGCATTCTCACATTCATACTATACCATTTTTACCTGAAAATGTGAAATGATAGCCAAACATGAATAAGCAGTCATGTTGTATTTGATGATACGCTATAAATTAGAAATAATTCACAATTACAAAAATAAAATTCTACTAAAATCATTGAGCGAATTGTCACACAGGCAAAACGAAAAACAGATGGGAGCAAAAGCAAGAAAACAAGCATTTTAACATTCTTTTTTTTTTCCCTTATGTGGCAACAAAACATTTCGGCTCGAACCTGGAGACTAAATGCAGACCGTTGACATAAGAGAAGCAAGAAGAACGATTAGATCACTAACAGCTAAAAGCAACCACGGTGCTTCAATTAGATATTATAAGAAAGTCAATTCGATATTCTAAAATGGAATCTGAAGACAAATTAATGTCTTGGATGGACTTTATTTGGAGCTGATTTTAACAGACGTGGGCAGAAACTCAACTTAATTTCTCCACTTCTGTTTTACTTGTGTTGTGTTTTTGGATACGAGGGCATCAACAGAAATTACTTTAATTACTTATTCCCTTAAAAGTAATTATTGTTCCACACACCTGCAGCTTATCTGGGGGGGGAAATTTGGTAATAAATCATTATTTATATGCAAATTCATTATGATGTTAAACTGGTTTAAAGAATCTTGCAACAAATATAACAGCTTAGGAACATAAGCAAAGTTAAAAAAGTGCTTTAATTATAGTACAAAAAATTAGTCTTTACTGAGAGCAATTTTTCTTTTCTTATAATTTTTTTTTCATGCAAAAGGCATTTTCTCAAATTTAATGTTGGGTATTTTTAAGATTTTCTGCATGAAATTATGCCACAGCAGTAAAGGAGTTTGAAGGATTTTTTCCACATTTGCCAAGGTTGGCAATAAATGTGGCTGCCACTGAGTGTCCTTAACAGAAAGTCTGAGGTCCCTTTTAAACTAGAGAGCCCTCGAGGAAACACCTGTCTATAAAGAAATCTAAGACCACTCAATGTGACAAGATGCCTGAAAGGACTGCTGCAAAATTTAGAAATGCACACACCTCGTGGGACAAAATAATGAGCCATCTTTAGAGTCATTGTCATTTTCTGCAAATGGCCCTAAAACACTAAGTCCACTCACACCAGGGAACATTATAAAACTTCTGGCATTATTGAAGAACTGTCTTGCCTCTCAATAAAATATGGGTCCCATTCCCCCTACAGGCAAAAAAATCGCTCATCATTTGGATGAACTGAGGAACTGTCTAAAGACATGAAAATGATTTCCATTGACAGCTCGCCTCAGCTTAATGACTAATCACGCAGCGGAATAAAAATAGCTGTCTGCTAGAATGGGAGAACCAGTGAATAATGAAACACAAATCATAACACTTAAGAGGTGCAAATACATTTGTGATTCCTTTAAAAAAAAAATGGAGAGGTTTGAGGGTTAGTACCCTCTTGCAGATTTGTGTCCAGCAAATGACGGTTTAAAGATGATTGCTGCTGCACTTAAATGTAATACAAAACATGAGAACACTTCAATCAAGGTAGCCCCTATTCACTGCTGCACAATGGTAGCAGGCTGGACTTGGAAAGCGCCACGGCTGGTTAATATCTTGATTTTTAATAGTATTCAGAGAGAATAACTTGACCTTGAGGCGATACGAATCACTATAAAGCATGGTTCTGTCTGTGGCCTTGTCTTCTGGCAATTTCCAAGCGGGAGAGCGAAGGCTCCGTCCTCATTCAGGTCTGCATACGGTTTAGGGTTCCCCTGGTGATAATGACGTCTGATGGACTATGACAGACCAGACCCCGCAATATCAGCTCCTGGTGCTAGCAATCAATTTCAGACAGCGACGGGGTCTGCGCTGGGGTGTCCATCTTTATAATTTGATTTGTTATCCCGTCGGACAGTTGTTACAGCAATCATTGTGGCGATCGCTCCTCAAGCCGTGACCCCCCTCAAGCTTACAGCTCCTCCACCCCCCACTGCAAATCCGCTCATGGCTGCTTCGCCATTCCGACAATTCTCAGGCAAATGCAGCAAACCGAATCAGAGCAGGTTTCTCCTAATTGCGCCGCTGTTTCCTCCGTCGCCGGCTGTCACCTTTGACTTCATGCATGACTCTCATCCGACAAACTGCCTCCCACCTGCTATACCAAAATACATTTCCTGCCACATCTAAAATGTTTGGACATCCCATAATTTTGAAATCCCCCCCCCTGACTACAGCTGTTGGCAGGGTTGCACGCCAGCTTCGCCCCAGTTAATCATAGATTACTTTATCTGGGCCATTTCAAATCCTCATCTGTAACGCAGTGCTACCTCGGCGGCAAGTAATCACACCCCTGTAGACAGGCGCATGCAACAACCCCATTCTCACTTTCTGTCCACTTCTGATTTGTCTTTTGCCCTTCCCTTTAGGCTAAAATGAAATGACATAGATAAAAGACTGCAAGATAATTGTTACACGATTTAGAAAAATCATATATTTATGTAAATTTCAGTTTCGTACACTGAAAGATAAACACCTGCAACACGTGAAAAGCATGAAGAATGCACGTGACTAATTTGAGCTTTCATGACTCGGTAACAGGATTCACTACTGAGCAGTGTTGTCGAGACGAACTTGCAGGAGCAATGGCCTGCAACTCCAATCCTCCAGTGTTTCCGTCTAGCAACTACTGGCTGCGTTTCTGCTCCAAAACACCAAAATCGAATAAATAATTGACGAGCAGGCCTTTGTTCCTGCCATGCCAAGGAGGTAAGTCAGCCTTTTGATTCAGGTGTGTGTTGGAGCAGGAGTGCATCCAAAAGATGCAGGTAAGTGGCACTGGAGGACTGGAGTTACAGACCCGTGTTGTAAAGCTTAGTTTGGTGCATTCATTGGCCAGGAAACAAATATTTGTGTAGTTTGCTTTAACATTGCATGTTCCATCGTAGATCAATTACAAGCTTTACAAATAGCAGGGTTTTTTTTGTTTTTTTTGTTGTTTTTTTTTGCTTAATTTTCAGTTTTAGACTTTTCAAGTTCAATTTATAAATGCAGTATTTTTATCAATTGGTAAAAAAAAAAAAAATTCTGCTTAGAACTTCACCATATATAGAGATTTTAGACCTCAGCACAATTGTCTTTGGTTCAATTCCTGGTCTTGGGCCTGCAGGATCTTGTCTCTCAACTCTTTATTTTGTCAGATAAATGTACAACAAAAGGCCGCTAATGCCAAAATAAAAAAAATAAAAAACTTCAAAAAGGTGTGTGCAAATTGCTCAGCTGTCCAATAACGTGAAACATGTTCAAAAGACAGATTGCTGCAGCTTGAAGTGATGCTGAGACACGGTGTGTTGCAAAAGTTGTCCTTTTGTCACATTACAACTACAATATATATATATTTTTTATGTAACCAACCAATACAAATTATATCATCAAATTATATCTCATTTTGAAAAAAGTATTTACAACCTCAAAAATCTAGAACGTGTGGTGTGTTGGCAATTAAATGAACGAAGCTAAATATAAGTTGATCCTGGTCGACTGAAGAGAAAGTCCTCCTCCCAGAAGGATAAAAACCCTAAACATACAGCCAGAAGAAGAATAGAATAGCTTAGATCAAAACCTTTTTCTATTCTAGAATGGTCTAAGAAGAGTCCAGACTTAATCCATTTACAAAACTACATATGGCAACACTTGAAAGCTGCTGTTCATATATATTCACCAACTTTTCTGACTGAGCTTGAGCCATTTTATGAACAATAGGAGGGCACAGGGAGGGAATCCAGTCTTTAGATGTGATGCATCGTTTTCTTTCTGCTTCACAATTATGCATTTCCCCGTGTAGGTCTGTCACAACAAGTCCTGGTAGAACGCATTCAAAGTTTGTGTTTGCAACTTGAAAATTGTGTAAAAGGTCAAGCGGTATAGACGCTGGCCGGGCGCTGTGAAAACTGATTTGAGAAGAAAACGATCTCCCTGTGCTGGGATTCTGAGATTTGGAGGAAGTGGGGATCACAGTTTACTAGAATCGGAGCTCAGTGTGGCATAAAGATACGCCTCTAAAGTGGAAAACAAACTGATTCTCACTTTCTTTTGCAGAACCAGCCTAGAACCGCCTCTAGAACCACCAGCCCCGGTTCGGCATCGGGAACTCCTTTACAGGAAAACCATTAGAGGCAGCGAGGTTTATGTTTTGATTCAGGTCTAAATCCTGCAATGACTAATGACAACCTTAAAGCTGTAGAGTTCAAAGGAGTCACATTTCCAGCATAACAATGTAAAAGTGCAGATCACTAGTTTTCAAAGTATCTTTTTAGGGAAAATCCTTTAAAGGAACAACGTTAAGATCCAGGAAACTGCATCAACTGCTTCCCTTTTCTGAGGGGAGACAAGGGAGCTTTTTTGACATAAGCCGGGGCTGTGCAGCCTTGAGTAGGAAAACAGTTTTTTTTTTTTTTTTTTTTTCCAATGTCACATGCTGTGTGTGTATCCAGCCATCATGCATGTGGCAAAGCAGTTGTTTTTTTTTTTAAAGCACTGAACAAAAATAGCAGCCAAATTATTCTGAGGGAGATGTGGGTCAGAACTGAAGTTTTTCTCAGGTATGAGGCGGTAAAGTGGAGTTGGGGATAGGAAGGGGGCGGGGGGGATTTTTTTTTTTCCTGTTATTCTATAAACAAGTGATACATTTGCTTGCGTTGGCTTAAGCTCAATCAGCTTTTGCTCTGGGATGCTGGACGTCTAGACAAGGACGGTAAACACTCATTTTACAGGAAGAGAGAGGACAAAGGATTATACTGTAATCATAATCCCATAATCTCCAAATACAGCTTCATAACACTGCTTCCTTTGCTGTGGTGTAGTTATTGTATTGTAAATTTTAGCCACTATTGATCCGGCTGACATCCAGGTTGGCAGGCACAGTCGGTTACGGTGTTCCCGGGCTGAGACGGACTCACGTGGGAAACATCTTAATGACGGGACTGTTCTGGTTTAAGTCATCATTATGACAATTGCGCGCTCTTCAAACCATCCCTCTTTTCAAAGCTCTTTATGTATTGCCGCTTTAGTCAGCAATCCGCTGCACGTACGCGCACACAAAGACACACACACTGCAATTTTCATTTAATCCATGTACAAGCTGAAGCTTTCACAGTCAATAACACACAGACAAAGAGGAATTTGACTATGGCACAATGCCCTCGCTGACAAGCACACTTAGACGGCCGCAGGAAAAAGTGCACCAAGGCAGCGCCGTGTTGTTTTCTTTACACCGACGTCCACTTTGTATTCCTCGTCCGGAGTGAATATTGATCCAAATTAAATCCAAAGAGTAAACAGAAAATTGTCTGATTTTGTCTTTTTTTTTTTTCTGTTTTAATGGATGCGGTCTATAATTTAGGACATTTTTCACATCATTGGTTCTATTGTTTTACAATGTAGTCTACCCAGAGTTTACAAAGAACACAATCGTGTATGTTATTAAAAAGGAAAAGCCTCAATGAAAATTTTCTTTGTAAGTTTTGACCCATATTGAAACTACATTGCATGACCCAAATATTTTTGTATTTAGTTCATTTTAGTTTCTAAAAAAAATAAAAATAAAAATAAATCACGGTTCATAGATAGAGAGGTCGTTTTTCTCCATCACTGTAAGAACATCTCATCAAATCGACATTTATTATTTTGGTGTTCTTCAAGAGCATGCTTTCGGTCTCATCTTGAGTTTACTATAAATGCTGAGTTTAGGATCAATATCCATAAAGTACAATATTGGTGTGCTGATGATACGATATTGGATCACAACAGAATAGAACTTGATTAGAATCAGCCAAAGCAGAGATGTTATATTGTCCAACCAGATGTCATCTACTGCACGTGGAGAAAATTTTTTTTTTCTTTCCATTTTATTTAAGCTTCATAAGCTACTTTTCTGTAGCTGAGAGTTGTTGTTTATCTTTAACAAAAAGAAAAACATATATAGTAAGTGTAAATGAGTGATCTTCAAGTTTTAACAAATTTATTTGATGTTTGTCTTACTGTACAAGAGCTGTTCAATATCAATAAACTGATGAAAAGCTAGTCAGAATTTCATTTGGACTAATTGCTATAAAGTTCAAATCTTGATATACTAATAATTTAAAGTCCAGAATAATTTTTCTTGCCGTGATGTGCAGCACTTTTCTATTGGCCTACATATTTACCCATATTTAGTAAAGCCATGTATTCATGTTTAGTGATACTTTTGTCCCCTTTGTTTTTCTCTGTGCCCTCACAGTTGGAAATCTTGAAGTATTTTTAGATCTTTTAAATAAGAAAAGCAAGTAAGCACAAAACGTCAAAAGACTGGCAATGCTAAGGCTCATCTTTCTTGAAAATTTATATTCTTGCTTTTGTCCCCTCATATATTGAGACAAGTGCAATTCTCTATGTACAGTACTAGCATCGAATAATTATTTTTTCATGGTTCACAGTTAATTGAAAATACTGCAGTACTTCTGAAAGCATAATTTTACCAAGCCCAGTATAGGGAGAGCTAAACTGGCTGCCTGTTTCTGCATTCATTTTAGCATTCCTTAAACTTACGTTTAAAGTTTCCTTGTCAATTTTATTGTATTTGTTTTATTTTATCATTATATGCATTCAAAAAAAAAAATAAAAAAATGAAGATAAGCTGCAAATCAATGAACAAAAGTCATTCAAATTCTGGTTTAGGGTGGCAAAATCATTTTTTTCCCCATTTTTCCATTTTGGTCCTCACATCGCCTGCAGCTTGCTGACCAGAAAATTAGCATTTAGTCCAACAGGTGAGGAGGTGGGTACATGAAAACCAAGCGCCGTTCTTTAGAAGTGACCGACTTGTTGGAGCAGGATACACGCGAGGAGGTTTTTGCCCAACAACCATCAGGTTTCTCCTCCGAGCCTAATTTCCATTAGCTGACCACTTGATTATCACATCAATAGAGATTGTAAAATCAAACGAGGCACAGACCGCTGTTCAGTGTTCCAGCAAATATTTGCATGTTGAGCAGGATGTTTCAAAACAAGCGTTATTTTGGGACACTTTGTTATTTGAAATTCATTAAACCCCTAAAAGCAGTACGCACTGGTGCAGTGATCAGCCGCCCTCCACCCTCTCCTCCCTGAGGATTAATTCTAAAGAGGCGCCCGCTCACTGATGTTCTGGGCAGCTTCTTCTGATACGGTTAGCTGGGGAAAACGTCGGGCGCCGTGTCTGCTATAACTATCCTCTCACAAGCAGAAAGCAGAGATTTGTGCTTGCTGGAACTAACTTGACTCAGCCACATTTGCTCTGCAAATCAAAGGCGAAGCTTCTTGGGGATGCAGGGTGGGTGGGGGGATAAATTGTGCATGTGTGTGCAAGGCCAAGCAAATGCAGACTTTTATGTCAAAGAACAGGCTCCAATGGAGTTTGTCATATTGTTTTTGTCTCAATTCCCCCCAAAGAACACACACTCCCTTGGAACAAGTGGGCAGCGATTCGGTGTCATTCTGTGTCTCAGCATGAAATCACGGAGGAATGCAATTATCACTTTGCCCAACAGACATTTCTCTGAAATGAGAGTGAACAATTGGGAGCATGAGAGGGGAAAGTGGAAGGAGGGGCAAAGGGTGTACGAGCAGGGAGGGGGGAGCGGCATCAGCTTAACCGACCTCGGTCCCGGCTCTGCTTCGAACTTCGTTCTGTTAACTCTGCTAAATGCGAAAGTGCAGGCAACTTTACTTCACATGAGGAGTGAAAAGTTTCCAGAAGGACTTTCCATCCTTCTGTTTAGTAATTTCTCTTCTCAAAATTGGGTCCAAAACCTCGATGTGGATTGATCAGAATATATAGTAAAACAGGGTTACTATCATAATTCTTTTGACATTAAGAACTCACATAACATGTAAAACTTGATCTAAAAATATAAAAAATGCTGCCAATGTTTCCAAATCCTGCAACTTCCATCACAAACACAGGCTGAAAACTTAAAAAGATAAAAAAAAGAGTACTTTTACCATATTTCATTCAGCCTTGCTGTTACCTGCTGAAAGTGTTGCTCTCTTTCTAGCAGCATGAATAACTCACAGGTAAGTAGCATAGGTTTTAATATGTGGTTGAAATTCCTATCCGGTTGTCATGAGAACAGTGCTGTACTAATGGACCCATTGGCAAACATGCAAGTGTTTTGGGGGGTAATTTTTAAAGGGTTAATAGCTTCTTGCACCTTTTTGATTTCTGCAACTGCATTTTTAAGCAATTTAATGACTCTGATCTTCTTCTACCAATTATTGCAACCACACCAACCACACGCTATTTGGTGTGGTTGCAACCTGGTGTCACTGGGTTTGGTGTGTTCACTGACTCAGACAAAAAAAATAAATAAAATAATTTCAGTCACTCACTGGTCAGTCAACTGATGTAAAAACCACCATTTCTGGTCATCAGTTGATCTCAGTGCATGTTTATCCAAATTCTTGTGTTTTTATACCTGTTAAATAAGAAACCTTTTACTTCTGCAACCTGATATTTAGTTAGCTTAAGGCAGCAGCTGGATGAATTGATTTACCAAGAGTATTACTGTTACAGCTACTTTTGTGCTTTCCATTTTCTCCTGCGAGAATGTGTCCGAAATTCATTTCCAGTGCAGTATTTCATCAGTAACACTAAAAGCTGTTAAATGGCAAGAAGCTCAGATTGCCTTGGCTAACACTTGAGACTATTTTGGTTCATTAGGATGGAGGGCATATTTAAAGAGCATGTATCTTTTGAGGCCAATGTGAGCCAGTCAGCGATGAGTGTTTCAAGCTGAGTTGGCCAGGTACCAAACCGTCACCACCCAGAGCTAAGCGAGACGTAGACTGTCACCTCCTTACTATTAAAAGCAGCCCCCTAAGAAAGACGGAGGTAGGGAGGCAGAGAAAAGTGTCCAAACAAACAGAAACAGAGCGTTTCTGTTGCTTGTTGTTGTACCAAGCACCAATAACTCTGAGGTCAAGCTTTTTTTTTTTTTTTTTTTTTTAAAGCCAAAGAAAGACCTCACAATTATTAGCCTTGAATAGGTGACAGCATAAGCAAGGTCTTCAACAAGGCTACTCCTGTATTTAATGCAGAGCAGGTGTGATGTGTTATTTGTTTAGCAAGGCCATAATAGTGTTTACCTATGCACTACAGAGAGTAAATTAAGAACACAGACACAAAGACAGGCCCCGTAACATACACAGACACAGCTGAAGCTATCTTTGGCCTCACACTGTACTGAATGTGCCTGGCAAGCAGACTGATGAAAGGTAACTGCAGGAGACGAACTCATTATAGACACTGATTCAAACATAAAAGCTAGGTGAGACTTTTCTCCAAGAATAACTTAATCTGACTCCCCCAAAAACCTCTACGTGCACACGTTTTTTTTTTTTTTTTAGTTTTAGGTGTTTTTTTTTTAACACTTCTCAAAAGAGGGTATTTTTGAAGATCAAATAATTACTAAATAGGTTTTTGAAGTCAGATAACCGGCTGATGAAGGACCTATAGAGAAAGCTCCGACAGTTCTGATGTTCACTGTCAATAGACTGAATTCACTTACATACAAATTAAAATTATTTCCATGTTGATTATTAACACACACATGCACAGACTCCTCCGCACATGCAATCGCATGCTAATACAGCTGAACAAAATGCCCTGGTGCTGTAGCCCCACGCATAAAGACGCACACCAAAAATGAGAGCTTAGCTGCAAAGTAGAGCCCCCGGGGCTGGGCTGCTGATAAATGAGAGGAAGAAGCCAAGGAGAGGAGGATGAAACTGAAGTGTTAATGGACCCATGATAGATTCCTCCAGACCCGTTGTTTGGTAGGCGAATCCCCAGAGTATCTGAATGTTGTAGCACCACAGTAAAACTCTGCAAAGCCAAAGCCCAGACTGGAGGTAAAATATGTTGATCAGCCAGAACACCTTTACTCTCCAGAATTATATCATACACTTCATATCACTGAGAGAGGAAATGAGTTCACTGCCAGAGAACAATATTACTGTAAGATTCGCCTGAATGTTTTTGTTCTTTTTCCTTCTTTTCTCCATCCACACGATAAAGATTTAGCTCCAAAACAAATCTACTAAAACAAGATTAACTCTGTAGCACACCGCTGAGAGACCTACACTTGGAAAGCCAACATTCTGATAACACAGTGAAGGCAGCTGGAGAGATTCTGCATGAACAGCCAATTTGTTCATGACTGCAGGCAGGAGAGGAAAAAGCTCAATGAGGTGGGATGACAGTATTATGATGGTCTTAAATATAAATAGTCTCTTCCTAAAAGTACTTACTACCTCGATAAAAAAAAAAAATGCGGTAAAACTCAGGCGCTGAATGGGGGATTTGTTCTGCTGGGAAGTTCTGTGGTTTCCGGATTGCAGTGGGGTCCGCTCAACTGTGACAAGGACAGAAAGAAACTCGCACACCTCGACAAACTGTCAAAATAACAAAGCGATAAGTTGCCATCCTAGACAGTTATTTTTTGTATGCATTTTATACAAACGGGACAAGATTTGGCTAAAGTCAAATGATTAGGAGGAGTGTGTGTACAGGGTTCCCCCCAGAAAACTTGCTAAGCCCGGTGGTCGGGGCGTCGAGACGGTCCACCGGCGGTCTACCGCGTTTTCGTATTAAATGATGTTAAGTTGACAGGAAATGTATTATATCACTGTTTAATTATATGTTACGGGAAAACATCTCCAGTGAAATGCTATTTAAACCCACA
>NW_015116400.1:0-633 GCF_001443285.1 Poecilia latipinna | reverse complement strand
AATTTACAAATACAAATTAGTAAACTGCGATGATAACTTATTGCTTTTTAGGCTGGCCAATTAAACTACTCCCTTCTCCCATATTTCACTAAATCTAACACAGAAGCTGTTAGAGGTGCTAATATTTTTAGGAACAAAAGGGGCCCCTAAATCAGATTCTGCTCAAGGCCTCATACAGCCTTGGACCGGCCCTGCATGATGAGGTAATCTGCTGCACTACACAGAAATGCGTAACAAACGGGAGATTTAATTCAATGCTGCTAATGTGGCTTTAGTAGCTCTTTCATTTCGTGTCTGTTGAGTTTTTAATAAGCGTCACAGAAACTATTCTGGTTGGTCGAGTTTATGGGACGAGTTTAAGTAGACGACGCATTTGATATGGTTTGATGCATCGTGTAACCGGAAAAATAATACTAAAAATAATAATAAAATAATATAAAATCAGCGTGATGCGTGACTCCGAGGAGAGCGCGAAAGCTCCTCATCGGGCTGAACCTGCATGATCAGGTTAGCGCTGCTCGTTATCCACAAACGCTCCGGCCAACCGGGACCACAGACATAAACTTTACAGGAAAGACGGACACAGAGCCACACGCTGGGCAGCATGTTGAGATGTAAACGCCCCATGTAATT
>NW_015116399.1:37421-37848 GCF_001443285.1 Poecilia latipinna | reverse complement strand
GGAATCTTGGTAGACGTCTTTTCCTGCTTGTGTGTGAAGACGTCGGCCAGAACTGGGAAGGAATCTTTGTATGGACTGATAAAGAATAACAATTTGACTAATGGTCTTATGATGGAGGAGATTTAATTTCCACGAGGTCAGCCCCTAATTCTTGGAACTTCCAACACACATCCAGTGTAAGACGGAGCCAGAAGCGAGGATCAGTAACGCCATGGGTCAGAAGCTTTCCAATATACAACAGTAGGGCTGGAATGGTATAAAAACTTGATGTCAGAAGTAAAAGACAAGACATTTTGGATTCTGAAACGATGAAAATGTGATGTGTGAATCCGCAGATGTGCATTAAATGTCTTCCTGTTTATCCATGAGCAGAGAGAATTTTAGGTTTAGTTCTTGTGAATCGTTTCTTATTTATGTATTTCATGAG
>NW_015116399.1:29637-30733 GCF_001443285.1 Poecilia latipinna | reverse complement strand
TTCAATCTGTCTGACCTCATGTTCATCATTGACCTCTCCAGTCCCTCCCTCTGTGATGTAGAGCTCTGTGTAGATCTGGTTCAGAAGGGTTGGACTTCCTGCTTTAGCAATCCCCTCAAACACAGACTGGAACTTCTTCTTCAGACCAGATTTAAGTTGATGTTGACAAACTGGAGCAAGATGTTCTAAATAACACAGAAAGTAAAATCAGGGATGAAACAAAAATACCTTCTGAAGATGATTTAAATAAATGTGATTCCATTTCTTCAGACATCAGTAAATGTGTTTTTTATCCATCAGGTCAAATCTTTGTAGAAATCCTCTTACTGTTCTGCAGACGGTCAGCCAGCTCCTCCTGCTTCATCCTCCTCAGGACGTTCAGTGTGATCTTCATCACTGCCTCTCTGCTGCTCCTCCTCTGCTCTTCATCATCACCTCCCAATACCTCATCATCCTCTCTCTGACTCTCTGAGCATTCTGGGTAATCTGTACTCAGAACCTTCTGGATCTTCTTCAGCTCATTCTTCACAAAAGTGACAATGTTTTCCTCCAGCAGCTGGAACAGAATAATAGACGAAGGAAACATCAAACTGAAATCATGGAGCCAAACACCAGATGGATGTTGGACAGACTGACAGTCCTCTGGTCTACAAAGTGCAGCATGGAGACGACTGTGAACAGAACCATGGAAAAGTAGTTGTTGTTCATGTACAGACCATAAATATGGAGTCCAGCTGTGTTTGATGCTGCTGGGCAGACGGACCACTGGGAACCTCTGAGCTCTGCTGGTCCACTCTATGGAGGAACCAGAACAATCAGGAAGGCAGGAAATATTCATCCAGCAATATTTACTAATAAAATAACTAAGAGTCACATTAAAGCAGAAAACAGAGCATCACATGAACACAATACAAAGAAGTTAGAAAGAGGAAGATGAACTACAAGGATGAAGACCAGAATCACCAGAATCACCAGTAGACATTTTAAAAAGTTGGTGCTGAACTTGGACTTCAAACTGTCCACACTGTCAGCAGATCTGATGCTGGTGGAGACATTGTCCCAGAAAAAAAAAACTCATTAAAAACTTTCTGTGGAG
>NW_015116399.1:22817-24716 GCF_001443285.1 Poecilia latipinna | reverse complement strand
AAAACAAATTGATGAGGAGGTGATGTATCTTTTTCTCTGAACAAACTATGTTTTTATTTCCGGGAGTCAAATTCTAGTCTTCACCGTTGAATTTAAACACAACAATTTCAAAGTAAAATATTGTTATTAAAATGTGTTTAATTCAGTTTGACTATTAAGATAATTATTTAATTACCTGCTCTATCAAAGATTAACTATTTAATAATCTGACTTAATTAAACACATTTTAATAACAATATTTTACTTTGAAATTGTTGTGTTTAAATTCAACGGTGAAGACTAGAATTTGACTCCCGGAAATAAAAACATAGTTTGTTCAGAGAAAAAGATACATCACCTCCTCATCAATTTGTTTTATTCCAGTTTATCAGTAAACTAATAATCCCTTAGATCAGGGGTGCCCAAAGTTGGTACTCGAGGCCCGGCATACTGCATGTTTTAGTTCTCTCCCTGGTGGTAGTAACAACCTTTTCCGCATGTCAGTGTTATTCTTTGGCCTTCTAATGAGCCAACATTTGATCCATTTCCATTAAACCAAGGAGAGAACTAAAACATACAGGTTGTCGGCCCTCAAGGACCGACTTTGGGCCCCTCTGCTTTAGATTAACCTTCAAACAGCAGAAAGATGAAACTTTGAGTTCATGTCAGTAGTTCTCTGTTCTCCAAACATCAGAGAGAAAAATAAGAAACAAACAGGAAAGATCCTGAAGTCAAAGTTCAAGTAGAAAACAAAGAACTTACAGTTTGTTCAAACGATCCAAAGAGTTGAAGAACATCTGCACAACAAACTGTGACCCAACAGAACCGCAGTAGAACCAAACTGGACTGTTGAGGTTAAACTGAAAGTATTATGAGGAGAAATGAGCCTAAACTGGTCTGACTGGTACTGACTGTCTATGAGTCAGAGGAATATTTACCTGCTGACATCTGAAAACATGAAGCCTTATTACCACTCCCAGTTTGTACACAAACTGCTCCTGTTTTATGGGGATTCAGGTTCTGTTCAGCTGTACTGGAACCAAAATCAGTTTTAACTTTGAACCAACTGGACTCTTCATTTGATTTTTTCTTCCTCTGGTGGTGAAACTATAACCTGCATGNTGAATGATTATTAAACCCAGATGAAACATTTTTAAATTATCAAAATATGTTACTGATGTTAAAAAGAGATTTGAACCAGTTCTAAGTTTTATTTATAAGACAATAAATAAAGGACAATTTGTTCCTATCCCGCTTTTAAAAGAAGCTCAATGCAACAACAGCACAGATTTAATTGAGTCATAATTTATTGACCAGAACTAAAATCCTGAAGCTTTAAAAAACTAAGTCCATCTTTTCTGCTTCCACTGCAGGTCAAAGGTCAGCAGCTGCAAGGACCTGCAGGTCAGATGGAAATCTGTAGTTTAACCATTTTTATCCCTTTAACACTAAAGAATTAATTTCTGGTTTCATGTAATTATGGCATCTAAACAAAAATAATCATCAGCTTAAAGTACAAAATGATACAAAATAAACCAAAAGAACAAACTGAACTGTAGTCCTTAACATCACCACATTACTGCTGGTGAAACCACATTATTATTACATTGTTATAATGTAGATTATTACTATAACTCCTATATAGCCATTGATGATCATGTTAGTGAATTTTGCAGTATCTGGTTAAACCAGGATCAGTTGAGCAGGTTCTGCTGATCCAGGTTGAAACCCTGATTTCATTCCAACCATCAACCTGAACTAGAACGGCATCCTGCAGGTTCTAGTTCTCTGCCTGGTTGTAACTTCTTTTCAGCATGTCAGTGATCTGCTCAGGCCTCTATTGATCCATCATTTGATCCAGGTTAGTTAACCAGGGACAGAACCAGAAAATGCAGGATGCCGGCCCTCCAGGAGAAACTC
>NW_015116399.1:6298-19169 GCF_001443285.1 Poecilia latipinna | reverse complement strand
TAAAATTGAAAATGTCCAAAATAACATCACATTGTTTGAGAGGAGCCAGAATAAAATAACCAGTTATAATTTGGATAACTTCCTTCTGGAGATTCTGTTGGTTTCATACAAGTTTCCTCAGATCTCAGGAATTGTATGAATTATTGAGCCACAATGTAACATGTAAAGTGATGTTTTATCTAGAATATTTGTTAATTTATACAATATTGCAATGATTTTGTTTTTACATTTTAGCTCTAACATTCTCCAGGTGATCCTTCCAATGCAACATGTACTTTAAATACAATGAACTGACAAACTGTAGTAAATGCCTAAGATTAGCTGCTTTCCTTTCAGCTAACCAATGAGAGCGCAGATCAGGGAATGATGTCACACCCAGCATGGACAAAACACAGATCATTATGAAAACTGAAGCCATTATTGCTGAAACTTCTCATCTTTACCTGCTGAGTTCCAGTTTCTGGCTTCAGGCTCAGACTTCCTGGAATAAAACTAACAGGTAGAAGCTGCTCAGTTCCTGCAGCAACAGGACGAGGAGGGGGAACTCACACCTGGTTTAGTGTCTGTAACAACTGGCAGTCAGTCATGAAATGATTTTTTAATCTTTGATACTTTGTCTTTTAGTTTTTATACTTGCTGTATAAAACTGAATATGAATCATTCCAGTAGAAAACCAGTGGCTGCTGTCTGCTGATGCAGCCAAACTTAGCAGTGTGTAGTTTAGTATTATTATTATGTTACCTCTACATGTTAAATAAATGGCAGCCATATTGGATTTGAGATCCGAGTTAGATGGATTTTTTTAACTTCTAAGAAAAGCTGAAGTGATTTCCAACTTTCTGGTTTGGTTCTAAATGTTTTATTTATTCCACTCAGACTTTTTCTCATTTTTATTTCCAGTGTCTGAGCAGAAGGATGAGGATGAAGTTTAACTGTGGCTGTGAAACGTGAACCTCTGAACCTGGTTCTGTTTGGGAGGAGAGGACCACTGAAGACGTCAGCAGCCAAGGTCATTCTAGGTCGGCCAGCTCTTCCTTCAGAGCGTCAGAAACCAGGGAGAGGTGTTTGGACGTCGGGTTTCTCTGCCTGCCTTGGATGGAAAAGCTCAGCAGGAAGTGATGCAGGAATCCTTCAGGTTGTCTCCCTCTGTGGTCCTGAGGGTGTCCAGGCCTTCATTCTGGTCCTGCCTGTGGGTCCCTGACTGATGAAGACCAGGGAGAGTTACACACCATCCAGGACACGTTCAGAGTCAATGACTTCACCATCATCCTCTTCACTACAGACTCAGATCCTGCAGATAAAGCTGTTGGTAACTTAATGAAGGAGAACAAGGACATCAGGATCTCATTCAGATCTGAGGAGGAAGATATTTAGTTCTGAACATCAGAGACAGACGGCAGATCCAGAACTGGAGGAAACGGTTCAGACGATTAGTGGTGGAAAGTGAAGTGTTTTCTCAACAGACCAACATGTTGATTGAGAGGATTTTAAAAGCTGAAGCAGAACTACAGGATGTGGAACAGAAGAGAGAAGATGAGCATCAGTCAACAAAACAACTCAGGAAAGAGACAGAAGAAGTTAAAAAGGGAAGAAGAGCAAAGAAAAACTAGAAAACATTAAAACTCTGTGATCTCAACTTGATCAGCAGAGAAAACAACAAATTCAGCTGCTGAAGGATGAAAACACTGAGAATGAACGCTAGAAGAGAAAGAAAGAAAACGAGGAAGAGGAAAAATGGATAAAACAGGAAGAGCTGCAGCAAAAAGTGGAGACAAAAACTAAGTGCTTCAGAAAACTGAGTTAAAGTTGAGCGAGAGCAAAGAGAGGCGGATCTGGAGCAGAGCAGACGAGAGCGGACCAGGGAGCAGGATGCTTGGGATGAAGAGAAGGACGGCATCCTGGAGCGAATGGACCAGGAACTGAAACAGAACCTCCAGGAACCAAGCAGAACCTGGAGGAGGAGCGAAGGCGCCTCAGGAAGCTGCAGGAGGATTTCTACCAGAAGAGGAGGAAGTGACTCATCTGGGCTTTGCTGCTGTCAGTGTCTCTAGTTTTATTAAATGTGTATCAAACCATCAGCTGCTGGACCCAAACGGTCCCGGACCAAACATCATGACCCAGTTGGAGTCTGGCTCATTTTCAACATAATAATACTGGTGATGATTGTAATGTGTCATATCGACTTCCAGAGTCATCAGCAGCTCCACATTAAAGGGTTTTTGTAAAAGTTTAATATATAAACAAGCAGTGTTTGCATTTTATTAACTGTATAATTAATATAAATGATTTTCTTCCTGCCTGTTGACTGGTGCAGGCAGAGCTGCAGTGATGATGCATCATGTTAGCATCACATGTCAAAGTGTTGAATGTTAATCAGTGAATGATGGAAATATAGATATTTGTTTCAGTGAATGAATTTGGCTGATTTCAGTATTTTCATGTGATCAGCAGTGATGTGGTTCTGGAGCTGTTAGTCTGTGAGGCTGATGGAACTACAGAAAACACAAAGAGTTAAATTTCATTTTAACTTTTACTTATTTCATTGTAATTTTATCTAAATGTGGATTGATTGTGTTTTATGTATATGGAGATGTTTCTGTAATGTTTTGTCTCTTGTAACTGAGTCTAGATCGATTAAAGCAGAACTAGAGGTTTGTTTCTGATCAGACTCCTTGTTTCTCTCATTTCCTGCCATCCATGTTTTGGGTTTTTTAAATGAAAGTCCAACTGAAACGGTTTCCTCCAGTGAGCTGAGGCTCAGTTACATGACAGGGTGAGGATGTGACTGTTGTCACCTGGAAACAGAGACACGTTCAGACCTGAGCTGTTCGATTTTAGCTGTGACTTTATAATCATCTGATGTGTTTGACTGGCTGTTCAGTTCAGTTCAGTGGGTCTTCCAACACTTTCACCTCTGAATAGAAATAAAGACAAAGATTAATCTTCCTCTAGTTCCTGGACAGATTCATTCTTTGATAACAGAAATTTCCTCAACAGACTGAAAGACTAAAATCTCAGTGCTGGTTTCTGAAACATTTAAAATGTGTGATAATTTTATAAACAGATCTAACCAGAACTTCTGGTTACATTTTTCAGATGAGCTTCTTCTACTGCAGAGACATTTCATAACTCAAACATTTCAACATTTGGTTTCTCAAATATGGTGGGACTCTGATTTTATAGCACATCTTAGGTTAGATTTTCTGCACAGGTTCAGAATAAAGTTAATACCAATTAATTGCATCAGTTTAAGTGTTTTAAATGTGGAGATGATTAATTTTATATTGACTCAGATTCATAGTCCAATCCTAATGTCATGTTCAAGTCAACAATATAAAGTTATAGTTTAGAGCCTGATGCAACTTACTAGACATCTGGCTCCACAGTAAACATCCATTTACAGTCTGAGCATTTACACTGACTGCACAGCAGCATCATTTGTACCAGTTATAGGACTTTATACAAATGCAGCTCAACCCAAAGTGCAATAGTTGGCAGTTTGACCAGTAGGTGGCAGCAGAGAGCCTCCTACTATAAACTATTGCATGGAGCAGGAGAGTTTAAGGGCCTGAAGCCCCTCAACCTTTAATCTGGTCCCTCTTCCAGAAAGGGAGACAAGGAGAGAGTTAAGAGTTTATTCCTGCTAATGGAGCTGATTTTAAGTCAGGCAAACAGACTAGAGTACTACAACTCACCAC
The DNA here is from genome assembly GCF_001443285.1 of Poecilia latipinna. Classification (NCBI taxonomy): domain Eukaryota; kingdom Metazoa; phylum Chordata; class Actinopteri; order Cyprinodontiformes; family Poeciliidae; genus Poecilia; species Poecilia latipinna. The sequence continues at coordinate 15,471 of NW_015116399.1, read as the reverse complement.
TTTTACTGCAGGCAGTGGGATTGAGCTGATTGAGCAAACTTCATAAAGTTTGAGCAAAAACAGATTTAAGACAATAAGAGGGTAAAACAAAAAACAAGTGAACAACTGGAGTACCATGTGTAAACATTTTATTTCAGATTATGATGATACAGTGATTTAATGCTTGGAGAGTTTCAGTGGCTTTAATGTATTCAGTCTCTACAGAGACAGTTGATTGTTCTGATGTTGGACTCATCCAGGTGGTGAATCTCTGAACAAACTGGGTCATGATTGGAAATTTCACTGAGTTCATGTCAGGCTGAACTGCAACCACTGCTGGTTGGTCTTGTTTGGGGATTTTTGAGACTGGAAAAATTTACCTGTTGCTCTTTGTCACCTCTCGTCTCCCAGGTCCATTGATGCCGTGTGTAAAAGTGAAACCAAGATGTAACCCCTCAGGTTATATATATAACTTTTTTCTCTTACACACCTTAAACATGTTCTTAAATACAATGCATTGTAGACCTTTTCACCTTAAACGGTGTTAATCGCCTTTTACTTAACCTTGTTAATGTTTTACACTCACATATTGCAGGCTTTACACACCATAAAAGTCCATAACATTATAGTACACACAGATATTTTCTGTGCCTTAAAACACGCAGTAAATGTAGTGTTTTGTTAATAAATGTTAATAACTGCCAGTAAATGCATCATTTTTTCTTGTCTCTCCACCTTACTGTTTCAGTCAAAGGCAAAATCAAGTTTAAGCGATTTGATTGGCTGTGATGGACTGGGGTGAGAACCTGACTGGAGCTGTACGTGCCGCTGCTACGTACTGGGAGTCGGTGGCGGTTTTTCATGGACAAGGTTGGTTCCATGCCGCTGTGGACTGTTAGTTTTTGCTAACCAGTTGGAGCTACGAACTTTTTCTGGACGTTTTACCAAGTTTTTGGAGCCACCGAATCAGAACCCGCTAGACGTTTTGCTTGGGTTTCGGAGCTGCAGACCCGAACCACGCTCGTGAGCCGGAACGGACTGTTGGACCGGAGTTGGAGCAGATTTATTGCTATTCGTTCAAAACTGGTAACCCATGGTGGGTGAGTAACCCGTTCCTCGTTGTTGTTCTGGGAGCCGCCATCTTTGGAACTGCTATTCAGAGGACCAATGCTAACGGAGTCCCCTCAGGCCTTCAACGCTTGTAAAGCTAACGAACCGTTGACCAGTCAACGGTCAAAATAACCCTTGACTGGTTTGTTAAGGGTTATTTATTTAGTTTTTTTATATATATAAAAAACTATCAAAACCTTCGAATAGATAGTCAAATAGAGAACCAATTATAAAAAATAAACCCGACAAAATGGGTATCAAAATGAAGATTAATTTGTTAGATTTAATATAATACTGGAAACACACCTCCAAAATCAATATGCGTGACGCGCCGAGTAAATCGTCACCTGAAGGGACGTCGGCACTCTAGCTTACAAAATGAAGCCGCCTTCTGTGGACGCTGCTGACTGTTCGGATCACTGCTCTATTCCGGACGTACTAATTCCATACTTGGGTAAGTTAGACACACCTTCTTACATCAGATATCTTTAAAGTAATATAAATATAATACTTAGCGTTATTTTGATATGTGGTTGTATTTAATGGGATGTGGGGAGGCGGTTTCTGCCGAGCTGGTCGGGCTTTCTCTGTAATTCGCCGTCCTGTTAGCAAGCTGCTTTTAGTTGGATTTCTAAGCAACTTACACTTAAAATACAAAACTGAATGGTAGAAGATGGAGCGTATATGTGTGAATTTAGATACCTGGTCAATAAAATAAATAATATTGATTGTATATTCTCAGAGAAATGGGTTCGGTCTTGGAGCGGATTTTTTTTTTTCAATATTAGTGTGCCGTTTACGCTACATACACCAGCGGTTTAAAAACATCAGTGCTTATCAAGATTCATGTTAGTTCTTAAAAATGGGTTGTTACCTCATTTCTTATATTGTATTTGTTTTAAAGTGTCTGCTGACGTCGTTGCTTTCTTCAAACCCCCTCACCTCTCCTCGTCCGAGTCTGAGTGACGAGAGCTTAGGACACGGTTTCTTTTTTAATTTGATTTCCTAATGTTTGTGTACAGAAAAACATTCGTTATGACAGTTCTGCATACATGAGCTGTCATGTATAACAATTCTGTATAACAACTCTGTATTGCTAAACAATAAGCAGAGCAGTAAATAGCTGCTTTTGGTGAAGGAAAGAGAAAAACAAATGAACATGGTGTTTTTTCATGTTTATTAGTTTTATTTAAATTTTTTTAAACAATAAGATGTGTTACTTTTTATAATCAAGATCAATGTGAGCAACAAAGAAAGTCGGTATTTAATTTCAGTAGAAGTTCAAATACATGTAAAACTTAAAAAAATTCAATATTGAGAATATTCATAGCTGCTTCTTTCTTTTTCAGTGAATGATGACTACCACTTGTTAAAAACCATCCTTCTGTTCACTAGAAAAGAGCGTTGACCAAGGCCACCGTCCTTGGACTGCACATTTCGAACAATTCTGCAGTTTGTTCTCCTCTTCAATCAACCCGAGGCATCTTGGTCAGCTATGTCTAACCTCTTCAACAGTGTTTCTCCAGGTGAAAAAAGCAAGTTTTTATGCTTTGCGTAAAAAATGTTTGGCAGATGCATGGGAGGCAATAACTAAAGAACATGATTATGATACATTTTTGTCAAAGATTGTTGTGCATTTTACATCTGTCAGTGAGAGGCTTGATACCCTTGGAGTAACCAAAGAAGATTTGCTGAATGGACTTTCCACACAAATGGTACTTTGACCAATGGAGTCCTGGCTGATCTGGTAAGTTTCCAGATGAGGGAAAAACTGCCATGGAAGTCATTGTTTAATTGGATCTTCTCTTTTGGCCTGGAAACAATATCTGAAAAAAAAGATGAAAAGAACTGTGAAAAATGCTATGTGTTTATATGATGCTGACAGAAAACATAACAGTGGTGACAAAGTGTGACGGTTACAAGTCTTTCTGTTCAGAACCTTTACTTGGTGTGGAAGTGTACACGCTTCACCGAGTGAGTCATTGTCTCAAAGTGTCAGAGCCAGAGGTAAAAGATAATATCACTGACTGTCAGAAAAAACAGACGTCTGAATTTATCTCTGAACAAATAGCTCTAAAAGGGCAATTAAATAAAAGATCCAAAGAACTTGCAATTAAACTATGATGCATTAAACTGGAGGAAACTGAAAGTAGTTTGCAAACACATGTTCTGAAAATTCACGTTTATGAAACAGAGTGTCAAACAAAGGAGAATTTTATCCACAATTTGAAGGAAACCAATGCTTTTTTGATGGAAGAAATCTCCCAACTCCAAACTGAAAATAACCAGCTGAAAAGACAACTTTTAAAAACAGAATTGGCTCTTGACCAAAAAGATAAAGAACTCAGTTTTTATCGCCAGTCTAATTGCTACAGGAGACTAGTGCGTAAAGAAGATGACTTCAAAGTTGACTGGATAGCAATTGAGCAGCATAACCCAATACAAACAGCAAATCAAAGTTTTACAAACACAAGTCTCTAATTGTAAATTTTCTGTGGAAAGATTCAACAATGATAAGATGACTTTGCAACAAAAATAAAATTGATTGAACTTGACTATCAGGAAGCTCTTCATGATGTGCATTGTGGGAAAGATGAAGAAATTGGAACTAAAAATGGTGGTCACTATATAACAAATCTAATAAAGACATTAATTGAACTAGTAGGTAAAGCAGAAGTCCCTGCTGCCGGGTGTGGAAATATGATTAGAATTGTGGGAAGTAAAATCTTCCACAAAGAAATTCTGCCAGGCCAACTACCATCTGAACGCACATGTCTACGGTTTGCTGATCATGTCCTCTCCAAAATGCATGCTGCAGAATGAACGATAAACCATTCGTATGACCTTCACAGTGATGGCACCACGGAACATCATAGGAAGTATTTGGGCCACCAAATTACTTCAATAATTTCTTCCAGGATACTACAGCACTTCACTTTCATCGCCATGATGTCATCATCACCTTCTTCACCATATCCCACACAAAAAAACAATCTGAAGTTTAAAAGTGCTGGCTGACGCAAAGAGCAACAAAATCGACATATTGATAACTCCTTTGGGTATTTTCTATCACAAAGTAACATTACCCTATTCGATGCTAGTACAGAGAGAAGTTTGATACCTGGACTTCTACAAATATGTTGAGAATGCACATTTTCTTTAAAAATTGGTTTGATGAACTGAGCAGCTTATTACAGCCTGAAACCAAGGTTTTTGATTATTTCAGTCTACCCATAAATTATGTTCTCCGCTCATTATGACAGACAACAAACTTCTACAACACACTCACTCCTCATATTAAATATGGTGCTGAAAAAGATGTCACCCTCCTTTGTGGTTGTAATCGAATGGTATCTGCATGAATTCCTTCAGGGTGGGAGGTATCGCAACATTCCCCAGGATTCATCATTGAGAACAAAGATGATGCATTTCAAGCTTCATAATCTGCTGGGGGAGGCATGCTTTGGTAATCTAGATTTTAGCCTCTTCAAGTGGCGGAATGCAGCCCTTCACCATCAAAGAACTTTATAATTTATAATCCCCATAATATATTAATAAATATAATAATATAAGAGAAACAAGACCATGAGTAATTGGTTCAAGTGCAAGCTATCATATGAACAGAAAGAGCTTCTGGAAAAAATCCTCCTGCTTAGCCCAGAAGATCAGAAATAAGTCACATTGAGGTCAGATCTATCCAAGAAAGCCGAAATAGAAAGCTCCAAGATGCCAATGATGAAGCAGACAAGTACAGAGAGCTTCAACGAACGAAAGGGAACATTGTCAAGGAAGTCAAAGAACATGGTGGTCCTTGTCTCACTCTGGGGGATGTTGATTCCCTGCTTTTTGGTGGTGGTAAACCTGCCCTAAAGGCAGAGATCAAGTACCAGAAGATTGTCCTCAACAAGAAAAGCAGGTTGCCGAGAGTGTCAGGCAGCCAATAAGAAGAGGTATGTTGCCACTTGCAGATCTTTGCATAATAAAATAAGTTTCAACCTTACCCAGTATATTATAAATTACATCTACTCTGTATCTTTGCTAAATGCAACTGTGCTCACAAATGGTACTTTGACCAATGGAATCCTGGCTGATCTGGCAAGTTTCCAGATGAGGGAAAAACTGCCACGGAAGCCATTGTTTAATTGGATCTTCTCTTTTGGCCTGGAAAGAATATCTGAAAAAAAGATGAAAAGAACTGTGAAAAATGCTATGCTATGGTTTTCATTATTATGGACCGTTTTTCTAAAGCTTGTCATCTCATTCCCCGTAGAAAACTTCCCACCGCCTCCCAGACCGCCCAACTTCTCGTTAAACATGTTTTCCGTCTCAGTGGGATCCTGCAAGAAATTCTTTCTGAACGAGGTCCTCAGTTCATTTCGGAGGTCTGGAGACAGTTCTGCTCAGCCACACTTCTGGATACCATCCACAATCCAATGGATAGTCTGGACATATGAACCAAGAACTTGAAGCCACTCTCAAATGCCTGACCTCCTCAAGTCCATCTGACTGTAGCCAGAACCTGCCTTGGGTCGAGTACACTCATAAAACACACATCTCTGCTGCCACTGGGGTATCTCCATTCGAGATTTCCCTTGGTTTTCAACCTCCTCTTTTCCCTGCCGATGAGAAGTTGTGGTAACCCCAGTTTGACTCTGGTTGGCATCACTTTGGTTCCTTGGGATGCCTTGCTCTCGTTCTGGCGCATAATGAAGCCACTTCTTGACAGTTTCGCTGCAATTCTCAAGAGTCAGATTTGGGTCAAACTGCAGAGCAGCAACTGAAAAACACAAATAAAAGTTAGGAAGGTGTTCGTTAGAACGATGATAAACATTCTGAAAGACATTGAAATATTACATAGTGTACTGGTTACAGGTCTGAGAACGAATACAAACCACTCACTATTAATAAGGACACACTAATGAATAGTCATTCATCTTTCTCTTAATGTTAGTTGACTACAGTTAATTTACCTATGACGCTGCAGCGTAGTGTAGCATTTATGATGCTGCACTCATGTTAAAATGAGGAAATCGTTTTTTAAAATACAGGTCTGTATCAGAAAACCTAAAGATAAAACTCAGGGAGGATCATGGTAGATTTAACACATCAGTGACAGAAAAATAGAGCAAAAGGTGATTTGTACTGTAGTTGGAATTTTCTTTTTAGAATTTATACATAATAAACTTCCATCAAATGGCTGGTTAAATCTTCCATTAACTGCAAATATTTCCAAATAAGTTTATTAAATTCATTACATGTCCACATGCTGATAAAGATCCTGCACAAGTAATAGTCCAGTTCAGTTTAACCAGTTACCAATCCAAGAATCAACAGGCTGAATCAGTCATTAGCAGCTTTAGTTCAGTGTTTCACCTGCCTTACATGTTTTAAGTGTTCCCTTTCTGCCACTCCTGGATTGAATCTAGATTATTAACAATGTTCTGCACTTATTGATGGATGCAGACGGTCATGCAATCATCTACTCAGCTGTTCTGGAACAGAGGGACATCTAAGCACATCATAATAAAAAATTAAAAACAAGTGATTACTATCAGAACAATTTAAAGCCCACCTGGAGCAGCCAGCCTTACACTTCCTTATCCACCACATGCTCTCCCAGACCAAACAATTGCCCCCATCCTATTTTTTAAAAATTCATATCCCACAAAATCTCACAGGGTGTCATACTTAGGCCTAGAGTGGTGGGTAAGATGAAAATAATACAAAAGGAGACATGACCTCAATTATTAAAAATATTTGTGTTGCCCCAAAATAATCAAGATTACTATAGACACAAAACAATGCAGTTATTTTTTCAATAAACAGATTTAAGATCAAAGTAATATTGCCAAACTTACCATAAAACTGCTCAGAGTAGAATTCAATTCAGAAGCCAGTTGCAAACAAGCCAGCAGCAAAGTGGTTGTTTGGTTGGGACAAACCACTAAGGTAAAAATGAGGAGGTGGACTGTACAACTCCTAGTAGAGACTTGTAGATGTTTTTGTGTTAACTCTTTATGCACAGTCAGTAATATTTACAGACAAGTAAGAAAATGTACTGAAAGGAATCACAACCCACTGTTCTCAACATGTAGTGCTTAATTGAAACATGATTAACCCCTACTTAGTAATAAAACGTTCTGACCCAGAGCTCAAGGAGGGGGGGAAGAAAGAAGGGATGAGAGAGGGTAAAGAGGGGAAGGTTGGGAAGATTGGGTGGGTGGGAGGAGCAGATGAGGGGTGCAACAAACTTCCCAGATAGCACACTTTGGTAATTCAACATTGAATTACAGTCAGAATGGTTGAATATATGGTTGAGGTCGACAACTGAAGGTGGATCAACCATCAAACAACCATCTAATTCTAGCCAAGTAACCAATGTTGAAACTGTGTCATTGAATCAATGTTTTGTGGTTGAAATCTAATGAATGAAATGCCAATGTCTGATTAATGTTGAATCAAGGTCAGCCGTTTTGCCACACCCCTTCCCCTCCTCTCCTCCTCATGAGAGCTCTGGGTGAGAGCATTTATTAGTGAGTGGGCGTTATATTTTAAATTAAGCACCGTAAAGGATGGTGGGTGGTGATTCTTTTCTGTACATTTTCTTACTTGTTCATAAAAATCTTTACTGACTGTGTGTAATAATATTGACACAAAAACATCTACAACGTACTACAATGAGTGGAGCGGTCCACCCCCACTATTTTTATGAGTGGAATGGCCCAACCACACAGCCACTTCACTATTGGCTTGTTGGCAAAAGATATTAATTCAATGTTGAATTATGATCACAAAGGTTGAATTTATGGTTAAGGTTGATGACTGATGGTGGATAAACTGACAACAATCATCCAATTCTAGCCAATTAATGGATATTAAAAATATGTCAGTAGATGATATTAATTCATGGGTGATTGACAGGATTTTACTGAACTGAAAACATGCAGGTCAGCTTGCCTTGTGGACCAGTGTCTAATCATTTTGAATACAACTATGCAGTTTGTTGCACCTCTCCTCACCTCCTCATTTCCGCCTAATCCATCCCCAAACCTCCTCCAACCCACCTACCCAATTTTACATTGAATCACCTACATTGATTCAAGGTAAAATCAACACAAATATGCATGTAAATTGATATACAGATGATGGTTGAATCAACCTTGATATAGTGTCAGTGTGGTTGAAACCCCAATGTTAATTCAACGTACAAGTCACCAACCACTTTCGATTCTGTTTCAATGCCAGGCTTCAATGTTGCTTCAATGTCTGTCTGACATTGTTTCAATGATGTTTCACTCATTTTGTGCTATCTGGGGGCATACTTGAATTCAAAATAATTAGACACGGGTCCTCAAGGCAAACTGACCAGCATGTTTTCAGTTCAGCAAAACCCTGTCAATCACCCATCAATTAAAATCATGTGTGGTGAATTAGGGAAATGCCTAAAACTTGCAGTGCAGTGTGCTTGGAGGACCAGTGTTGAAAAACCCGGGAGTCTACATTGGCATTTCAATCAATAGAGTTCAACCAGAAAACATTGATTCAATGACATATTTTCAATATTAGTTACTTGGCTGGAATTGGATGATTGTTTGAAGGTTGATCCACTGTCAGTTGACCACCTCAACCATATATTCAACCTTTGTGATCATAATTTAATGTTTAATTAAAATGTTTGCCAACAAGCCAACAGCAAAGTGGCTGTGTGTTTGGGCCATCCCACTCATATAAACGGTAGGGGTGGACCGCTCCACTCCTTGTAGTAAGTTGGAGATGTTTTCATGTCAACATATCACACAGAGAGTCAATGAGAATTTTTATGATCAAGTAAGAAAATGCACAGAAAGGAATCACAACCCACTATCCTTTACAGTGCTTAATTAAAAACGTGATAACCTCCACTCAGTAATAAAATGTTCTGACGCAGTGCTCCGATGAGGAGGGTTAAGGGGTGTGGCAAAACAGCTGACATTGATTCAACGTTAACCAGACTTTGGCATTTCATTCATTAGATTTCAACCACAAAACAACATTGATTCAATGACAGTTTCAACGGCTATAATTGGATGGTTGTTTGCTGGTTG
>NW_015116399.1:0-3097 GCF_001443285.1 Poecilia latipinna | reverse complement strand
ATTATTTGCTGACCTCAACCGAAAATGAACCATTCTGACTATAATTCAACATTGAATTACCATCGTGTACGATCTGGGTGGCTATTACGAGAAAAAAAAAATCAGTAAATATGTCTATTGCTTGCGACAGACCGACAGACCAAGTTCTGATTGTAACAGACAATATTAAGATTTTCTCAATGTTATTCTTTAAGGCACCATCATTTTACAGTCAAACGGTTTTAAGATGGGAGTGTTTTAATGTAATTTAGGAATTTATGAAAATTAGAGTTGAGATTGAAAAAAAATCTCTTTGAAATTTAAACAGGGACAGAACAGGATGAACAGCAAATAAATAAAATGTAAAAAAAATGTTTATTCACTAAAAACATGAAGTGTAACTGCAATAAATATACAAGAGGACCATTTAACATTTTAATCCAAGATGTATTTAAGAGATAACTGGAACATAAAATGTCCACTGATTGAGGAAAAACTGCAGTAAAGTTAAAGAAATCTGAGTGATGAATGAAAGGAAGAACATCAAGCGAAAACACATCATACTGAGATTCATTGTGAATTTTTGACTGGAAAAAATGTGGGTCCTGGAATAATCCTGGAATAATCATGAACATCCTGGATCCATGAAAACATGTTTCTGAATGAAACAAACATGAAGATACTGAACTATCATAAGCAGTGAGAGTTTCTCAGGAGGAAACTCTTTAAACTCTTTAAAGAGTTCCTCAGCACAGAAACACTGAGGAACCAGGACTGAACCAGAACCCAAATCCCGGAAGCGGAGGTTCAGTGAATGTGGTGATGTAGGTGTGGAGATGGATCAGTGAGTCAGAGGAGACTTGGTAGAAGGACAGAATGCCAGCAGGACAGTCCACATACACAGATACTCTGTGAGAGTCAGAGGAGGAGAAGAGACGAGTTGATGTGTTATTGTGACAGACGGAGTAACCATCATCATCAGTGCAGCTCAGCCTCCAGGAATGATCATTCCATCCAAACCTAGAGTCTTTACTGTTTCTTTTCTTCCTGATTCTTCTGTAACTCACTGATATATCAACTCTTCCTCTCCACTCGACCTCCCAGTAACAGCGACCAGTCAGACCAGTTTTACACAGCAGCTGAGGACGATCAAATCTGTCTGGATGATCAGGATATGACTGAAGCTCCTCCACAAATGTCACCTTCCTGTTGTCTTCAGACAGTTTGAGCTCTCTGCTCACTGTGTTTGTGTCGATGGTGAGTTGACAGGAATCTGATGGAGAGAACAAACACAATCCAGCTGCAGTTATTGATCATTTATTGATCTTTGATGATCCTGAATGAGTGATGTGACAGTTTGAAGATGGTTGAATGTGAGCTGCTTTGTTGTCATGAATCAGATGAAAAACACACTTACACTTCCTCAGTCTCCATGGACCTGGAGTCAAGAATGGGCCTCCAGCAGGCTCCACCCTGAAAGGAGGAGGGGGGTCAGACCATCAGTCTCTTTCAGCAGCAAACATGGACATTACATGTCTCTCAGACACACATTGTCCTCCACTGAGACAGGAACAGTCCAACATCTGGATAGCAAACTGCAGTGGATTTAGGAAGGACAGTTGGTGCTGCTGCAGCACAACTCATTTCTCCAAACACAGGAAAAGCTCCAACAGAGAGGAGAAAGGAAACCCTGGACATTGGGAAACTAAGGAAACATTTCTGGAAGCTCAACCTGATTTAATAATCAGCATTAAAATCCAATCAATCTAAACTCTGATCAACACCTGGATACCTGCTCCATCCACACTCCCACACCCAGATGAAGGAATGAAAAACTAAAAAACCTGCTGCTGAAAACCTGCTGTGGCCTCACTGGAATATCCAGAAATACAAACATTAAAAAGGAGAAGCTGCATCACATTCAACAAAGAGTTCAACAAGAACCAAACATTTGATCTCTGAGCTCAGACTCACAAACCAGGGAGAGGCTTCCATCATCACACACCTCTGACAAACACCTCCAACCTTTCAGCACTTCCTCTACCAACCAGCACCACCAGGTGGCGCTGCACATATTTACAATCAGACCAAGAAGCAGCTTCCTCAGTCAAGCAGCTGCAGTAATGGGTTATGAAGGTAATACTCCCTTCACTCCAGAAACTCTGGATGTGCTTATCTTGTCTTTTATCTGTCTCAGTAAATTTATCAGATCTTTGGATCAAAATAAAATCCTGCTATTATTTTTATGGAATACATTTAATTATATACATTGATATTTTTTAAATTCGCAAATAAATAAAACACAAGAACGAAAGCACAAGCAGAGCATGCAGATTGCTCTTTGATTGTTTTCGTTCAAAGTGGCAGCTGCCATGATGTCAGACTGCCTGGCTTCATGTAGCGCAGGGGTGCCCAAAGTCGGTTCTTGAGGGCCGGCATCCTGCACATTTTAGTTCTCTCTCTGGTGGTAGTAACAACCTTTTCAGCTTGTCAATGTTCCTCTTAGGCCTTCTAACGAGCCATCATTTGATCCAGGTGCTTTAAACCAGTGAGAGAACTAAAACATGCAGGATGCCGTCCCTCAAAAACCCATTTTGGGCACCCCTGATGTAGCGGGAGAGAGGGTGAGAACAGTCACGGTGAGCGCCTTGTGCTTGGTTACTTCTTGCTTATTGCTGGGTTTCAGATGACATAGCACCTACATCACCCAATGGGGGGCGCGGTAAGCTGTCAGGATGAAAAAAAAACAAGAACGCTGTATGCGTTGGGTTTTTACCTTATTATTCCTCTGTCAATTTGATACAGTAGGGGCTTCTGCACTTCCCATATCTGTGTCCTCTGTCACTTTTATCAGCAGTTAAAACTGTTTAATCCGTTGTTAACATGTGGTAACATATTTTTCCGAGCCACCTTTAAACGCAACATGAGCGCTACGACACTCGCTGGGTTTACACCTGTGGGGCAGCGAAGGGGACCTGCTGGTGCTGTGCAGAGCTACGCAGGTGTGTTAGAATCATGGCAGCAAACCAGCAAAATGCAAAGAACTTTTCACAGTTTTCCCCCAAACTAACCGACTGAGGTGAGTAAAGCTGTTGGATGCAGGTGAAGTTAGCTAAAA
>NW_015116398.1:41182-50073 GCF_001443285.1 Poecilia latipinna | reverse complement strand
CAGATGCAACTCATTTCAAAAATCGCCCCCCCCCCCCCCTCCCCCCCCCAGTGGAAAGAGGTGGGAAATCAACACATGTTCATATATTTCCAGGAAACAATCTCTGATTGATCCAAAATGCACTTTTTCAAGAAAAAAAAAGGGGGGTGTGGGGGGGGGACTTAGTCGCATAATCTTTTCTTTCTAAATAAAACCAGAGTCTTATGTAACAGGACAAACTAAATACACCCAAAGCTCATTTGCTCTAATTGTTGCCCATGTGGTCCCAATCTTTAAAAACTGCAGCAGGCGACATTGAGTTTGGAGTAATGAGAATCATTATATAGTTAGATGTTGCTGTGCAAGGCCGGCGGCTCGGTCCGGATCTACCAGGAAGTCTTCCTTCCCGGTCTCTGGGTAAGTCCACGTTTACAGTAACACCCTGATAACTCTACACTGACCAGGATATTACACCTCGCAGCTCAAACAGTCTGACAAAGAGCATGAAATAAAGCCACTTTAAACAGCTTCCTGTAATTCATACTTTCATCCCTAATAAAGCTGTCCCCAGAGGCTGTTTACTGCAGTGTCGGAACATCGGCGCGCAAAAACCTGCTCAGTGCCTCGCTGTTTAATAACAGCTTTTTATTTCACTGCTACCAAATTTAATGGTCAAACAGACAGCCTCCCTCTGAAGTTGAATCAAGGTAACGGTGTTTTCTGAGAGCGTTATCCTCCAGGGCTAACGACCTGATTGGAAATTTTACAGAAAATGATGATGATGTGTAGCAGCATAAAACCACTTACCCCAGGAAATCTAAACCACCTTGAGCATCTCGGCTTGTTATATGACTATTTTATTTTTTCTGTACTTGAAAAGGTTTATTTGCAAGGAAACGGACAGAGTAATCTGCTGGTGACTGGAATCAGCTGATCAAACAGGTAACTGTCCAGCTGGAAACTTAACATTCCAATGTTTATCTGAACATGCACACTCTTTGGTGTGATTTTTGTTACTGAGGCAGATATTGTAATTTTTGCTACTTTTAAATTAAAACAGAGGAGCAATTTGGAAAGAAAATGTTATTGCTACTAGCTAATCTTTGGTAAGTGCAGTTTTAATCACTGCTTGTGATCTTTTAAGCTACGTAGCAGCTGTCACATAGCGAACGAGGCAAACTGAACCAAAACCAACTTCAGCAAACAGCAGGAAGACAAATGTTTACAATGAGGAAATGTGAAATGCACCAATTGTCTTTAAACCTAATAATATCAAAGTCTAAAGCTTAAAAACTCCTTCATCAGTTTGTCTTTGTTCAAATTAGTAAAACCCTGTTTTACATCAACTGCTCTCTCGCATGGTGTGACGTCTCCTCTGTTCTTGACCTCTCAGATAGAGACGATTGTTCACTACCTACCCGACAATCCCTCTGCAGGGTCTTCATCAGGTTGTTGTACGTCTCTGTGTCAAAGTAAAGCCCCTCCTCATGCATGTCCTGAAAGTCCAGGTCTTTGTACGTCGGACGGGCTTTCTCCCTCTCCTTCCTGGACGCTCGCCTCTTGTAGGTGGATCCCTTCAGGTCGTACTTGTAGTGCATCTTGACCGAGCGAGGAAGCACGTTGTTCATCACCACCAGTCGGATGTTGAAGCCCCCCGTCTGGATGCAGTACAAGCCGTAAAACTTGGGCAGCAGCGTGCGCGGGTTCTGGTTCAGGTTCTGTGGGTTTGGACATTCAACATTCAGATCTAACACGCAGGACTTTTCAGACTTGGCACACTTTTATTAATGCCTATTTTATTTATTAGGACAAGAGGAAAAAATACCTGATATCTGTGGAAGCTGGATTAAAGTAGAAATCGTATCTTTTTTATTTATTTATTTTTTTTTTTTTAGAAAGAAATCAGTTTTTAGTAGTAATCGCATCATAAAAGTCCTTTCACTTTTGTTTTCATGTTCCATATTTACAGTGAAGCCCTGATAGATTAAATAAATCTAATACACTTAAGTAGATTTACTTAAATTCTCTTCATAGGAAGAGATTTTTCACTGTCCACGGTAACACGATGATGTATCCATTAGATACGTTACCAAGAAAAGTTATTTCTGCATCCCAGATATAAAACTGTTGACTGATAATTTTCCATCCATCCAGGCTTTATTAACGGTTCACCTGCTCACAGTGAAGTCTGCCACAACACACTAATATCTAAAGGCCCCAACAACTCCTCTCTCTTCTGCACTCAACCTGATTTCATTTGAGATATTTCACAGAAATTATCAATACAAAATATATATGTTGTTTGTGTTCATTCTCATTATCTGCCATGTTTTCAGTTAGTTCCGTCACGTTTGCTTTGTTTTATTTCACCAGAAATAAAATGAAACCTTTACATCTCAACAGTCACTGTTGTATTTGTTGTTGTTTGTTTGTATATTTTTAAGTTTTGGTCATAAAACGAGCGAAAGACAGAAAAAGGAGCCGTGTTCCTCACCATGTAGTACCCAGGCAGCAGCCTCTGCAGAAACTTGGCCTCTTTGTGCTGAACCGTTTTGATGATGAACTCGTCGTCGCTGGTCAGGTAGAAGAGCGAGCCGCTGGCGCCCGGGTTGGCCAGCTCAATCAGAGGCTCGTTTACGAGCGAGTACTGGGGAAGGAAAAATCATAACATCGATTTAAGTGTTTCGCACGTAGCGAGGATCGGGCTTTCCGGAGAGCAGCTTCATCCGCAGTGTCATCACAAACTAGAGCTAAACAAGAAGACTGAAAAATGGAAACACTGTAAAAGTTTATATGGGAAAAAAAAAAAAAAAAGGAAAACATTTTTTTGTTTGTTTAAAACTACAAGAGATAAACGGCAATAAATTTCTTACAAAGTTTACGACTTAGCAGGAATGAGAAATAGCTTAATTTCTCTAGTTTTTTTTTCCCCCCTTAGGGGCATCATTCGTTACACAAACACAAATGCTTCTCATACCTTCATTTTTTCCTCTCTCATAGCAGCATGACTGAGATCCAGCAATGATAACAGACAGTAAAGTCTGGCATTTGCTAAAAATAACATATCTCTCGTCGTATCTCCCGTCTAAGATGAACAGTCAGTCGTTTCAAGCACAGCTCAGATTTGGCTGCTGCACACCTTTCCTCCAGGTCTATTCAAAATGTCCTCGTCGGAGCAAAGGTAGACCCAAAATAACCTCTCGCTCTACGCAGGAGGGGTCCCAGAATCTCCACATCTTGCCAAGTCGCTATAGTCAAAAAACCTATGTGTGAATGCATGCATTATTATGTCTAGGAAGCAAGTGTCACTTTGCCAAGACAGAACATTATCTTTTCAGTTGGGGGTTAATCAGACACATTTTAACCCAGCAATAAGGAAAATCTGAACATAAACGGCAAACTACAATCCAGAAGTGGCACCGAAAGCGAGCAGCAGACTGTGGAGAAGTGCTGGATGTTAATCGGTGCGTTATGAGAGCAACATGTTCAGAGGAGACGAGAAACACTGGAGGCATCTGCTCCCTCTCCCCGGAGACAGCCGACGACCGTCTGCAGTCGCAGCGAATAACTGGCACAAACACATCTGAAGCTCATCGCTTTTATATGTGCTTTTATTCCCGGTTTTAATTAGCCTGGGCTGTGTGGCCTCTTGCCTGACTGAATCCATCACCACCTGAAGCCACAACTAACTGTAGCAACCTCTCTACTTTGTCGCGCCTAATGAAATCCTCGCTCTTCTGCCTTGAAGTTAACCTGTTTTTTGTTTTTTTGCCTTTTGTCGCTGGTGCAGAAATAATGTCAGAGTTCAAAAACAAGAATGCAGCTGGCTGGATTTATGAAAGGGCCTGGAGGCAGATGGGAAAAAGGCAAACGGCGTCATAACAGGATAAAGTCATAACATCACACAAAATCTAATTTGGTTCTGAGAACAAAGCATAAAGAGGAACTCAAAAACAAGGGACTTCTGCAGATCCTCATTTGACTCTTGAACAAGTTTTGAAGGGAAAACAACGGGATTAAACAAAAAAAAAAAAAAGAGGATGACGAAAACTTCTAAACTTTTTACTTTTTAATCAGTTCTTGAACCAATCACCTCTGCTCATTTCTCGTTGGAGTAAAATGTAACGGTTTGGATCCACTTTCAGCATCTGGGCTTTACATTTAATCTGAAGGCACTCGGAATATTTTTTGAAAAATACCAGAATATGTGTCTTTGAAGTAAATCTTAGTAGATATAAGGTGTTTTGTACTGAAGTCCAGCTGCCTTATGTTCCACCACCGTCACAATAACAACCAATGACAGTGGTACATTGAACTTGTTTGGTTGTTTTTTTCCCATAAAAGCATTTAAACAGGAAGAAAGCTTTTTGCTTGGGAGCCACTAACATCCTAAGAGGAATGTTGTTGGAAGTACTTAACTTGAGGAGTTTTCGTGGGTGATATTTAGATGCAACATCACTGAGGGGTGGAGTCAAACAAACCAAATTACTTTAAAAAATGTGCCGCTCTGACACAAGTCACCGTTTGTTAGTGGTCAGAGCTGCACATGAACATGTTGTACACTACTGCACACAACATAAGAGCATGTTACGCTGTTTTTGTTTCATTTTTTTAAACATCTATGAGCATCTCTGCCACTTTAAAAAAAAAAAAAATTAAAAGGATTCGCATATTTTAATATAATGGCTTTTTCTGTCCCTAGTCGTCTTCATTTTCCTGCATTTTCTTTCAAACATTTTAGATAGATAATAAAATTATCTGGAATTACATTCCCTAGAAAGATCCTCAAATAGTCAAGGGGATCACTGAAGTACAATGGGAGTTGTTTTTTTCTTTTTTCCCCCCCATAAATTTAATTATTGATGTGCATTTGTATTTAGCGTTGCTGTGAAACATGGTGGTGGCAGCATTATGTCGTGTAGATGCTTTCGGGAAGACGAATGGAGTTAAATACAATCATGGAGGAAAACTAGTTGGAGGTTGAATGGGCCTTGATATGCAGCCTGAGCTACTGTGGAATGGCTTGGTTCAAAGTGCATTTATGCGTTTAAATGACCTAGTCAAAGTCCTCACTATAATTAATTTGAGAATCTGTGACAAGACTTGGAAACTAATGTCTACACGGACACACACCATCTGATCTAAACGAGCTTGAGTCATTTTGGAAAGAGTAAATAAATCTTTTTGACTCTAAATGTGCAGAACTGGCAGAGAGCTGCAGCTGTAAATGCTGAGAAATTGTTCTACAAGGTTTTGGTAGTATGGCACACTTTTCTGATTTGCATCGGTAAAAAAAAAAAAAAAACAATCATTAACTACTTGGAGTGTTGGGTCGTCTTACCAGATAGTCGTCGGGTTTGATGCCAAACAGATCTCTGAAGTAGCGGAAAGCCAGCGGAGCGTATGTCTTGAAGCGGAAGTCCGGGTAGTGATGAGCAGGAGTCAAGTTACTTCCCTCACTGTAACGTGATGATGAAACCAAGCCAGGAAGCAATGAAAAATAAAAAAAAAGAGATGCATAAGACACATTATTCCCATTAAATCTCAATAAACAACAATCTCATTGTTACGATTGGGACTTTAGCATAGTGGGTGACTGCATTTTCAGCCATTGATGGAGTATTTCTCCACCAACACGGAGGAGGTAATGAAACCGTTTTAAATAAGTGTGCTGGAGAAGAGATGCATCTACAACATGACGGCCCTGAGGACCAGCAGGTTGAGAAATGCTGCACTGATGCATGAACACAGTTCAGTTCAGTCATGTACAAGAACCTGGATCCATAACAGCTGTCGTGACAACAACAACATCAACAAAAAAGGCCGGTGTCGAGTAGTTCGCCTGGAGGCTGAAGGTGAGTCTGATTACTGGATCTAAACAATAATCAGCAGCACATGAGCCTTTCCTCAGAGGGAGAAAAAGGACCTGCAAAAAGACCTCAACACAATAACCTCGTTTTTTTTTTTTCCATCTTTGGCTGGACTGCGGGACATTCTCAGACAGGCTTTGACAAAGGCTGGCCCCATTCGGTTCCCAAGCTAGCTTTCATTCCAGGGGAGAACCGCGACACATGAACTAGCGTGTCGACAATATGGCGAGAGTGAGTCGACGTAAACTCACTGGAGCTGGTTTTCGTGGATCCTAAATATGGAAGTAGGTTAATAAAGATTAAGTTTTCCAGGGCGACTCTAAATCGGGATTGTTAAACAACGATCCGAGTAACCAGACTGTTTTGTTGTGTGCTGGGGCAACAGTCTGGGCTGTGCCCTGTAACATAACCCCACAAAGTAATTTGCCTGCTTTGTTCGGCGCGGGACGGCAGCGGCGTTCACCTGTCACGGAAAAGTTGTCGAGCGCAAACAGCACATGGAAATGTTTGATCCAATCTGATCAGAAAGACAGCCGCCTGCAGTTCCATTGAGAAGAAGGGAGAGTCATTGAGAAAAAAAAAAAAACAGGAGAGCAAAGCCGGAGTGCGAAAACTAGACTGACAGAGCTCATCGCTTAACCTTCCTCTCAGCCTTTCAGAAAAGAGATAAAAATGTTTTACATTTTCACAAAAGTGGAACTGCTTAGAGAAGGCAGGGAATGAAAAAAAAAGAGAAACGATTATGATTATGTCAGGTATTGGATGTAGAACATTCAGTTTCTCCTGACTGCTTTGTTTGTTGTGTCTCGTGTAATTTTCTTCCTTCCCAGCCTTTATATTTCAAAAAAAAGTTGAACAACTGCAGCTTTTATTCAAACCAAACATGATGTCAGATGTCACTGATGGGTTTTTTTTTTTTTTTTTTTTTAAACTCCCGCCTCTCAATCAGAAGCCGCGCTGCATCAACAAGAGTAATGTTTGGCCGTGGCTCAGAAATAGGAGACGTGTGCGTGCCAGGAACAGGTTTGCATAGACCATAGTGAGTTTGCATATCCTGGTGTTGCATCTCAAAAGCCAAGACCACAAAGTACTTCCTGCCAGGACTCTCATTCTCTTCCTGAAACCTGAGGGTTAAGCACGAATGTGTGTGTCCACACAAACAACTCCGAGAGCCCCCCGTTTTTAGTAGATTACATCCATTTTTATCACGGCTATTATAAATCTTAGCAGGTTTCTCAACTACCACATTCTTGACTAAATAACTATGAGACTGCCTTGGGGTAATAATTTATCAGTCTGACATTCCAAGAGTTTTAATCACAAATTAGTTTGAACACTTGAAATACAAAGTCTAGTTGGAATGAAAGAGAAAATTACTCAGGAAGGCTACAAATTAGAAGTAAATGAGCTAACCAGATAGCTAAAAAAAAAAATATATATATATATATATATATATATATATATATATATATATATATATATATAGGGCAGAGCAATATAATACGAGTATATCAACATTGCAATATTGATTTGTAAAATTTGTACTAAAAAAAGCTGTTTGGAATAAGGAACAGTTCATTAACACAATATTTCCCCCCCTAATAGATTTATTTTATTTGAACTATTTTTTGTCTCACTGAAATTTTTCAGCTCATCAAATAAAGTTGATTTGGACAAAGATAGCCTCGGTAAGTACAACAGGACTGCCTGATTGGTACCAGCAGGTAATCACTTTAACAGAACCTGTGTGCCAACGCCGAAGGAGAACGTCCTTCAACGTGAACCTGGGTCATGCAGCCCGACGACGACATAAAGCACACCAGCAGGGCCACATCTGAGAGACTACGGCTAATTCTGACCGAGATGCAGAGGTGTGACCTTAAACTGGCTCTCCGTCCCCAAAAGCTCTCTGACATGGCTGAATTCAAACAGTCCTGTGAGGAAGAAGAGGCCAAAATCCCTCCACAGAGACTCACCGGCTCTGCAAACCCGTGATGGGTCTTAAATCATTCCTACCTGTAAGCCATAAAAAAGGAATCTGTACGAGATGCAACATGTTGACCTGAGGTTAATCCAGCCTTCGACAGAGTGAGAGCGCGATACTTCAACAGATAACAGGAAGGCTGAACAAACAACAGCAAAACTGCTCTGACTTATTTTCAGGATTTTTGTTTGCAGCCTTTTGAAAATCTCTGAGTTAAGAACTTAGATTTCCACACGCGCAGAGAGAGAGACTGGTATTTCAGTAATGCTGCTAGCAGTGCTAATCCCTAATCTAAAATGCTGTTAGAGTTTTACAAAGCAACACTAGGCTCATTTTGACTTGGTAATAAAATATTAGTGGAATCTTGTTTTACAGCGATGGCTCTTTCATACACGTAGTGTGAACATCTGTGCTTTCATTTTAAATAAATACTGGCTCCTCACAGGAGGAAGGAAAGAAAAAAAATATGTTTTAAATGCTGTTGTCTCACAGTCTAAAGAAAAACCTGAATCGACCTAAACTCAAATCAGAAGGACAAAACTTTCACACAAAATTCAGAAATCGATCACAAAACTCTTATCGGTTTCTCATTTTATAGCAAAACGACCGTCGCTGATCATCTGAAAGCTACGTGTGTCGGATGACAAAGGTTAGAAATCCCTCCTCTCTGTATCCAGACAGAGTGAGCGTTGGAACTGTGTGACGACGAATGAGAGGATTCCACTTTCAAACGATTCCTGGTAGAGCTTCAGATCATATCAAATGGTTCTCTAAGCCGATGATGTAATTGTGAAGACAGCCTGAGAAGACGGAGAGGACACACGCTGACGTCTGCCGAGCGCCACAGCTGCAGCAGCTGCAGCAGCAAGAGGCATGCAGTAAGCTGATTTCACAGCTCTTGGGAGGATAATCTGCAGGAATAGTAGCATCCCTGCATCATGACTCAGACGAGGAGAACTGACTGCTGAGAAATGATGATGGAGAGGCTCTGGCTGCAGTTTACCCACTGGGCAAGATTAGTTATTTATTGCTTGTAGCACAGACCCAGACAAAAAAAA
>NW_015116398.1:24551-37871 GCF_001443285.1 Poecilia latipinna | reverse complement strand
TTTTTTTTTATTTTTAAAAAAAACCAAAAAAAAAAAAAAAAAAAAAAAAAATATATATATATATATATATATATATATATATATATATATATATATATTTTTTTTTAATGGGCAAATGAAGCAGAACAAATCTGCAGATGTTAGTCAGTTGTTTCAGGCTGTTTCCACCTACATGTAAGCTGCTTTTTATGAAGCGGCTTTCTGATTCACGGCCTCCCGCTGTGAAATAACCTTGAGATTTGATGAAACTCATGCCGCTGCTCTGGAATCACCCGTCGTACGTATGTGCACCACTTTGCTCCGTGCACCACTGACCTGGGTAGAAAGACGCTCTCCACCACGTAGAAGTCTTGCATAAGAACGTCTCTGTCCGGCTTTGAGGTGAGGTTGCCCACTGTGTAGCCGATGCCGAGCTGAATGGCTCCCTTCAAGGCCGACGACGTGGTCTGGACGGGGAAACAGAGAGAAAAACGGCACGTTTATTTGGAACGCTAAAATAGCGAGGATTAAAACGTCGCCCTGCCGGAGCAGACGCCCTGCAGACATTTGCAGCGCTCTACAAATTTACTGCCACTCTTGGTAAAGACGTGTAAAAATCCCTAAAATAAAGCAATGTGATGGAGAAATAATTGTGCTAAAATTTAATTTTAAAACAATTATTTCTTAAAATTTGATTTTCTTTCCTGTTGAAGTAAATTGATTTAAAAAAAAAAACATTTAGGGTAAAGTTACTCTACCTGAAAATGTATGAAAATAGTTTTAGACACATTCATCACTGGTGGATAATTACTTTGTCTACATCTAATTATTCAGTAATACTTTCTGAAAATTCTGAAATAATTGTTCTACGAAACACAAATATGATTTATTGATGTTCTTATGGAACAAATAGTGGAGAAAATTGTAAAAAAAAAAACAAATAAAAAAAAACATTCCTTTTTTGTAATTAACATCATTAACTGGAATTGAAATCAAAACAATTATAAAACACCATAGTGACAACATGACACCATTTTGCTGTGGGAATATTTCTGTTATTGTTTTTGCTTCAGTGTGTTTCAGACTAAAGACAACACCAAATTAAATAACCTCTCATGTGTTTGTGACCATATATTTCTGTGTATGTCAACTTGGACGCGTTTGTGTGTAAACTGCCGTTGGACAGCGCTTGCTCTGAACCGGTGGCGTATAAATAAACCGGGTTGAATACAATTGTTTTGTAGTGCAACAAGAAGATGCAAATAAATGTAAACACCACCAAACCCAACCAAAAATAGTTGGGTATAAGCTGAGAAACAAATATTCCTGTCAAATGGTTGGTCAAAATAACAAAACATATGCAGACCAAACAAAGACAAAGACAGCTGCTGTGCTACAGGAAACGTTATGGTTACATCTTTATAAATGCTGCCACTCTCAGTGACGTCTACAGGGGGAAAAAAAGAAGCAAAGAAAACAAGTGGGACCAGCACTTGACTGGTCTCTGGCAGCCAGCCCTAACAGGGGTCAGGACATTATGTGCTGCAGCACAAGGACATTTTAACCCACTCAAGTTCCTCAGAAGTAAAGCTGCTTTGGACACAGCGGCTCTAAAACTGAAGCGTTTACCAGAATTAGGTTGATTGCGATCAGAATAAGGAAATAAACCGCAGCGCAGCAAAGCTCTGACCGGCTTTACCTTCTTGTAGGTTTTCTCTCGGCTCGTAGCGCGAGGCCCTTCCATCCCGTTCTCAGAGGTGGTCGACATCTAAAGGACAAAGACGGATCCAAATCAAAACCTGCTACGTTGCCAACAGAGGACTGGTGCTTGTTACATAACCTCAAATTAATAATAAATAACCTTTCTGTAAGGGCACGAGGGTAACTTACCTTGCTTACAGATAAGCAGTGCTTGGACCGACAGCAATCAGGACAACACCTCCTTATTATTAGGCTGAGCAATCATCAGGAGAGTCTCTACAAGAGAGCAGGAACAGGGAAAGCATTATGCAACAAAACCAGAGGCAAAACATCACCCACAAACTCAGCATTACAGCACGGAAAAGCAAGCTGAAGGTAATAATATAAGCTTAGGACAGAGGTAGTTAGGCCTGTTGCTTTACATAACTTTTTGACGTGAGAAATCATTCCCAATGGCTTGTTTGTGTGTAGTAACTCTTTATTGGAGTCTTGTTTTGAAGCAACAAAACAATCCTGCTTGGCAGCTTAACGGTTCAAACTGTATCTCATTGAAGTGCAGAGCTGCGGTTAATGAGTCAGAGCTCAGGGGCGAAAGTTTTCACTATGCTGACAGCACAAGCAACTTCTTCCTGAGCCGCAACACTCCCATCTGTCTGCTGCTCCCCTCCCATCGCTGCCGCTGCCTCCCACCCCCCATGCCCAACCCACTCTGCCTGTTTTGCTCTTTGACTTTCCAAGGAGAAAAAAAAAACAAAAAAAAAACAGCAGAGTGACGTGACTAAACAAAATCGCACCTCGGTGTCCGTATCGCAGGCAAATCGGTCTTGCAGGCTGGAAAAGCTTCACAGAAATCTTGGTTAAGCCAGGACTTTGCGTGACAAAGCTGTGGCGTATCTGCACTTGCCACATCACCTGCATTTAAATGCACCTACAGGACCTGAGCACCTTGAATGACTTTCTGCTTCATCAGCGTTTGGCGGCACGTCCTCAGTCCGGCCAACCGTTCTGTGACCAGCGGTCACATCACCTTCAGAGCCGCTGCACATCTCAGTGAAAGCCTTTGCAGAGCTCTGGAGTCCAAAATAATCTTTAGGGATATTATCCTGCGACATGGGCCAGATGACGGTACCCAGGTTTTTAAAAAGTGGTGATTTTCACATTTCATTTCAAATCCTGTTATATAGATGCCAGAGAAAACGGCAGAGATTTCTACAATAGTGTGAACTGTAGAGTACCACTGTGCCCCTCCCCCACCTGTTGCTATAAAAAAAAAGGTTCCTACACTTGAATCTGTCTCATAAATTGGACAAATTTGAACTGTCATCTTGAAAAGCCCAGTCAAAGAGTCAGATAGATGCTAAAGATGACATCATTATTACTGTAACATTATTATTGTTTGCAGCAGTAGGAATAAATGTTGCATTGTGTGTTGTAAATAAAAGTAATTAGTTCATTTTATATGCTTTTGTTTAAGCTTTCTGGAAAAAAAAAATAACAAAACAAAACAGTGTAACTATGATAACAGATGTAAGCTGGAGATCCGATTCAGCAGATTTTCAGCTTGATCAGACTGACCAGTCAGAAACTCAAAAGTAAATCTTTTTCTGATGACCAAATGCTTAACATAATAATAAATAAATAAAATATGGCAACACTCTTCAGTGTAAAAGTTTGACTGAGGGAAAAGTACTAAAGGTTAGCTATATTCTTCAAGACAGTGATATATCCAGCTGATAACAGGAAGGCTGAATAAGTAAAGCAAAAACGTGTTTACCTCTCTCGCTCTTTGAAGATGCTGGATTTGGAAATGTGAGCAGCCTTTTAAGAATCTTAGGCTGCCATTTTTATTAAGCTAGCTATGCTAACTGTGCTAAATGTTTATTTAAGGTGCTAAAGATAGTTCAAAACTTCACCTCCGTAATCAATTTTTCAGTTTTAAAACATTAGTAAAATCTTGTTTTACAACGACACATGGACAATAATCATTTATGCCGTAACGAGGGAAAAAAATCTTTGGAATCCTTCTTACAGTAAACTTCTTAAAAAGAAATCGGATCTTCTTAAGAAAATATGGAAAAAAAACTGATTAAAAAAAAAAATCAACCATCAAATTTTGACGGGTCCGCCTCTCGTAATGAAATCCTAAACGTGCTTCCTTCTTGGTGAAAACGTGTTTTAAAATAGAGCCAATGTATCCTTCTGGATGAATGCAGGCTCTCATGCACTGATAAAGAAGATTAAAAAAAGAATGCAGCCGACACCATGAGCGCTCATCTCCTGATAAATTCTTATCTGTGGACCAGCTCCTCCGTTGCTATAAACACAACAAAATATAGTTTGGCCAGAGGCGCAAACTAATCCATCACTGTTTGGAAACTTGCATCATTTATATCTTTTCTTTCCCCCTTAAAAAAAAAAAACAAGACTCCGTCAATTATAAGGCAACACGCTGATGCAACATTTGCCTGAAGCCGGAGAAGACATAATGAGATCCTGTTATCAATCATGAGCTGTGTCAATAGAGGTGAATCTGGGTAATGATGTGTTGATCCACCTGAACCATTATTCGCTCCGACTGGCCTGGCGCTCTCTGAAGCTGAGGAATGTTAATGAGTCCGGCTCTCAGAGCTGCCCTGACCTGAGCACCATTTTGTGCGCATCCCCCGCCCCCACCCCTCCTACTACCCTCACCTGACCCCACACAGCCCAGCTGGACGCTCCAGTACCCTGTTTCCAGAAGGATCCATGCGAGGCCTGCAGCTGCGGCGAACAAACAGCAGGTCTCCCGTTCACTTCATAACAAAAGGCAGGCGGACGTATGAACACGCTGACGTGAAACGAATGGACGGATGATCTTAACCAGCCGTGACTTACTCCTGCCATCCACACCATTAGCAAACAACGCAGGCACGTTGGAAAACGGCAAGGAAAAAAACAGAAACAAAGTCAAACGAAACGAGACTCGGCTCCGTCGCATCATTGTCTTGGACAGATTATGTTGTGGAGGAGATGTTGGTGGTCTGGATGAGAACCAAGTGTCGAAACAGATCCAAGTGATTAATACAAAGGAGATTCTGTTTATGAATGCCTAAAAATTAAAAACATATTAGCTTGCAGTAGCTTGCAAACGTATCCACTCCCTTTGAACTTTTCCATAGAGGCCAGCTGTGACGTGGAGGAGAAATGATACATGACTTTCTGCATTTCAGGAATAATTTTGGAAAAACTTTAGTCTCATCTGACCAGAGAACCTTCTGCAACCGGAATTCCCAGTAGGTTTCCTTCAACAATGGCGATTCGTTCATGTAGGCCAGAGTTATGAAGTGCCTAACTCACAGTTGTCATGTCAACAGGTTCTCCCACCTGAGCCGTGGATTTTCCAGGGTCACTATGTTCCTCTTGGCTCCTTCTCTGATGAATGTGCTTCTTGCCTATCAGTTCAGGTGGACAGCAATATCTGGGTAGGTTTGGAGCTGTGCCGCACTCTTTCCGTTTTCAGAAGACGAGTTGAACGGTGCACTTTGGGATGTTTAAAGCTTGGCATATGTATGTTTTATAATCTAATCCTGTTTATTATACAGTTTATCCGCTAATATTCCCTTTTGCGCAGCTATGCTAGCCAGATGAAGTGTTTATTTCCCACACTGCAGTCAAAAGAAGAATCAACAACAAGCTCTGCTTGGACAAAGAAATTGTGTTGTACACGGTGGAAATTGTTTGTGGAAACACAATTCACCGTGTTTTAATAACCTGGACTATGTACTCTTGACATTTAACTCACTTTTCTTTTGCACTTTTAAATTGTCTTGTGAGTGCTTTCTTCTAATTGGGTCCCATAAGAACCGACAGGCTCATTCCTCACTGCGGACAACTCCGCTCACAGACAGCTCCACTATAACTCGTCCCACGCCCTTGTCCAAAATTCTTTCCTCCTGCAAACAGGCCCACTTGAGCGCAGATCAAACACTCGTTCTCATGCTATATCTCCTCCATGGTTTCAAGGGTACTGCCAAGGATGCCGGTCGGTGGAAGTCAAGCAGCACCGCCGTAGTCAGGCAGTCTGGGAGACAAAAATCTGATGCAGAGAGGAGACGAGAGCCGTCTGCCAACGACACAAACCAAATAAAGTCCAATTATTATGAAATTAACCGTCTCTGACAGCGACATCTGAGCTGAGACGTATTCAATCACAGAGGTTCCTGTAGTCACCAGGATACAAACAAACCCAAAGGCTTTTTCTTTTTTTCTTTTTTTTTTTCCCTCCTCTGCTTTGTTTCACTCCCTAGAAACAGTAATATCGGATTACTCCAGCAGACTGTAAACAAAATGATGAATCAATATTGAGACAGCAAGGCAGAGCACTAAGGATCAGGCCGTCTGGCTGCCGTGACCCCCACAATCTGTTACCACAACGTTAGATGAGCAAAGAGAAAAGGATTTCAGTGGAGAAAAACCAAGAAGACACATGCTGTCATCTTAGCTCATCCTGAGGGGAAGTGGATCGGTCAATTTCCCGTCTGAAATACCAGACGGAGAAATACCAGCATTATCTCCTGATTTAATTTCTTTCTTTCTTTTTTTTTTGTTTTGTTTTAATATACGAACAAGAAGAGTCTCTTCAGACTATGAGCAATACAATTATATATGGAGATGAACTGATCAAGCCTATGGCTGCAATTTACATTTTCTGATTTTCAGTCTGATATTGGCTGCTGCAGCATTGGCAGCAGCCAATGGATTGGATTTGTATCATGGTAAAACAAAAATACTATTTAGAGAGAAATAACTTTGAATGGTAAAATGGCAGACTTGGAGTGTGTGTTTGGTCACACGCTTTGATTAATCAGGCCAAGAATGTGAGGTATTTGCAAAGTGTATTATGATATCTTGATGGATTTTGAGTGTGGGGAGTCAACTTCTTCCAGCAACCACAAAAACTTTCTTACAGGAGGCAGATTCTGATTCATGTGCTGAAAACTGAAAGAGTCGTTCAGTTCGGACTAATCCAAGATAAGAAGCAAAAGAAGAACAGCCCCATACAGAGTTTGCAAGCCATGAATGTG
The DNA here is from genome assembly GCF_001443285.1 of Poecilia latipinna. Lineage (NCBI taxonomy): Eukaryota > Metazoa > Chordata > Actinopteri > Cyprinodontiformes > Poeciliidae > Poecilia > Poecilia latipinna. The sequence goes on along the minus strand of NW_015116398.1, from coordinate 31,128 downwards.
TGTTTTCTGTTTCAATAGAAAACTATCAAATCCACTCTTCAACACACGCTCCCTATCAAATCCACTCTTCATATGCTCCCTCCTTCAGCATATGAAACCGATCTGTTTCGTGTTTTACTACATTAGGAGGATTGTTTGTTTTCATCCCCTTTCTGACGGACAGGCTGTGACGTAGCTTCAGGGTACAGTCTGCCCACTAACAGCAGGCACTATGCAGCACTGCAGATCTTGGAATGAAGTCTGTGTGTGCGTGTGTGTGTGTGTGAATGTGATTAAAAGTCTGAGACAGCACCAACAGAGGCTGAGGATAGCTTATCAGACAAAGTAGCAAACAGAACTGAAGTTAAGTGGCAGAGCTTGTTAATTTAGCCAAATTTAAAAAAAAAAAAAAAAAGCCCGGGGTATTACCTCATTGTAGTGTGAGGAAAATAAGGAAAAATCTCTTGGGAAACCAACGCTGTCGGCTTGCTGCGGGAGGAGTTGCCTGATTGGATCCCTGAGGTTCATGCTTCGTTAAGATATCTTAACTAAAGCAAAGAACGGAACCAAGAAACTCACAAATTGGCCAGAAAACCAGGGTGGATGTAGATTATGTAATCCTGTATGATTAATATTTATATTTTTGTGTCTGCCTTCATGTGCATAGGAGTGACATCCCATTCTTAATCCACCGAGGTTTAATATAATGTTGGCCCAACCTTTGAAGATATTAACAGCTTTACGTCCTCTAAGCTTTTCACAAGGTCAGACGCTGATGTTGGACAAGAAGATCCGCTCACACTCAAAACACTCTCTACTGGTGGGGCTAGTTTTTCTACACAAACTCACTCATCCATAGTGCTAAGCACAAAACAGTTTGATAATCCCATCAGTACCAAACTTTGCACTTATGCTTTAGGCTCTTGTGGTAATGACCAGGCTAACTGACGGTACTCATACAGTGAGAGTGTGTGTACGTGTGTGTGTGCACTGGAGGGGAGAGGGATTTGACCTTTTAAATATGACACAACCACACAAAAAAGGGGCCCAGCAAGAGGGTGGGACTGGTAAACATGAGAGAGGAAGATGATGACAACGAGGAACTGTGACACGAAAGGCGTGGAAATATTCAGTCATTCCTTTTCTTATGGTTAATGCAACACTCACTAAACCGGGTAACATTACTGTTATTCCTACAGAAGAGAAAAGAAGAACTGCGGTTAGCACACAATTAAACAACTAAAGAAGTATTGTGTTCATTTTATTTTGCGTGCCCAGCGACTTCAGCTTGTGTATTTTTGAAAATCAGATCATCATTCATCACTTTCACTCGAGTCCCTCTTTGCATGGGAAGCAGGCAAGGAGGAGGTGACCCTCCGTGTCCGGAGAGAGTCACGTGATTCATCCGAGGGAACAGAGCGGGAGGGAGTGTTGAGTGAAACACGGGGAGAGGAATATATAGAGGGAAAAAAAGTAAGACAATGTTCCCTAAAGATACAGAAGCAAACAAAAGGAGCTCCAATGAGCGTGATAGAGAACAACACCCCGCTCTCAGAGATGACGACCTTGCCCCCCGCCCCAGACAGCAGATACATCCATCACCAGGCATCCAGCAGAGCCTCGTGTCCCAACGTCATCGTCCAGGCAAAACAAACGGCACAAATACAATAAGAGACAGGGTTTCCCAGCTCAGCCAGGCCCTTCCAGGGTCCAAAGGTCCACTCTCCCTCAGTAAATCCTCAAGGGAGACAGAACGTTTTATTATCTAGAAGTATTACAGTAAACAGAAATGGCCCAATGATTCTAAGAGAAGGTTAATCATTTCATCAAGAAAGGAGACACAAGCTGCGGGCCTCTGCAGACTTCGTCATTATAAGGGAAGCGGCAGGGAAGGAGGGAGAGAAGCGGCACTACGGAGGACTAAAACAACAACAACAAATATCTGAGTGATATACATTCCTGTGAGGCTGCCAGCTTAATGCTCAGCTAGCAGCCTTCAGCCGACCGACCGGGATTCAGAACAGGACAATTACCAGCCAAGCGTCCCCGCAGGCCCCCTTCGACAATGTTCCCTCACCCTTTCAAAGCTGGTGCCCGTGAGTCGATTGGCCAGACCAGGCAAGCAGAGGTCATTAAGATCGAACGGATAGCTTTGAAGTAAATAATGAGGATTTTAAACAGATCCCGGACTGCACACGGATGTCTGTGGACGGTCTTCAAAAGATTCAACTTTCTGTTTGTACGCATGTGAGAAATTTGGAGTAGTTCTGATCTTTTCGCCCCTGGCGCCATTTCACACCTTTGAAGCTCTGGCTGTTTTGTGCCCAACTTGTTTTGACGTTATAGAAGAAGAGCTGTCTGCCAGTGGGCGTTTCTGGCTCGCTGGGTGTCAATTCACAGCCGCCAGCGGTGCGTTTCACACCCATCTGACATCACACAATTTAAATCTTTATAATCTGCTCGTAGATTAACGTAATGCGTTTACGTGACTATAGTAAATAATATCCATTAGCAGTGGGTCACCCTGAAATGAAATCGTAATCTAATAAAAAGACAAAAATGTTCAGAAGGGGTTAATTGGTTTAAACAGGGATCAGAACCAGGTTTGTAGAGATATGGTGCATTACAGAGTCTTACACTGTGAGCTTTTAAAAATTATCTGGTAACACTTTATTTGAAGGGGGGTGAATAAGAATGTCATGACACTTTTACTGATATAAATTTGTTATAAAAGTATTACTGATTGCACTTTAAAAATTAGGTAACTTTATGTTATTAAAGGTAAAGTTTAAACCGTAATGATTTATTGGTTAATATCAAGTTGTCATAACAAAGACATTCTGAATAATGTCAACTTTGTATTAAAAGTGTCATAATTTACTGAATGACGCTTTATGACAACAGTCATAAATATTCATGAAGGCTTATTCATGTTCATGACAGGTGTTATGTCATGTTTATGACGGTGTCATGACAGTCTTATTCAACCCCCTTCAAATAAAGTGTTACCAATTATCTTTATAAGTCATAAAAAGTACATTTATTCATAAAAATACAACAACAAAAAAACTGATCCACAATGATTTAAATATATGACTATGAAATACTCTGCTTGTGGCTAAAAATGAGTCTGTAACATGGAGGTACAAAACGAAAAGGTTAGCCCATTTATTAATTTGATGGCTAAAGACGATAAAAACTACATAAAGGGCTGTGACTGCTGGCCACTAAAATATTTAGCAACAAAATATTTTGGGGGAGTTTTTGTCTTTGATTTGCCAAGTAAAAAAAATAAAAAATCTGCAAGATCCAACAAATCTGGAGCACACACACTTCACTTTGGTTATAAATACCAACACAGGAGACAGACAGAAAACTGGACAGATTTACGTCCGGCTCATCGTGTTTGCAGCATATTTCTAAACCACTGCTGCACAAATGCTTAAACATATATTCTACATTAAGTAATCTAATTGCATTATTATTAATATTAATAGTATGAAGAAAAAATATTAATTAAAAGCTTTGTGCATTGTTTCAACTACTTGACCAAGACCTTGTTACACTCTGTCTCATGCAGTTGGAGAAAACTTCACTCACTCAGGCACTTTCTCTAGCATCTAAATAAAATAACTTCAAACTGCAAAAATAGCACAACAAATGTCATTTTTGGTTGATATACCTACGTGCCAGTAACCGGCTTATCCCTATTTTGCACAATTTGATTTATTCCCGAGGTCTGTTAATTTTCTGCATCAAAGTTTATCAAACATTGTGCGTTTTTATGAATGAAATGGGCTCAAGTAGCTGTACAGAGAAGTGGATAATTGGAGGGTAGACCAGTCTGGTCGCACAGAACCTCAAGTGCAACATCTGATGAATAAACTTTAATTCCTCAAACCCACGAGGAGCCCTCGTGTATTCACAGATGCCGTACTTGAAAGGTCAGGGGTAGTGAGGGATGGATATGTGGATGTTATTCAATAACGTCGTAATAATGGGAGCTTGTTCTCAGTCTGGAGCGCCCAAGATAAGATTTGTCCAAAGCTTTCTGAAGGTGAAGCCGGAGACCTTTTTCAGTCAGCGGTGCTGCTCACTGTTAGATTAATTATTAAGAGAAGCGAAACGACTGACTCTTAATTATTGACTTGACATATTTTCCTTTCAAGAGAGATGAGTAGAAAGAGGGACAGGGTGATCGGCAATGCATGTTTATTCTGAATTTGTTATTTTTAAAAATGTTCATTGCTTACATGTAATACTAAGTTATAATAAATACAGAGATAAAGAAGAACCTGCATATTATGCATGCTAGTTTTGGTTCTGTCTATAACTTGGATAAAGATTGTGTGAATTCCCAAGGAAGATACCAAACCCCAGAAAATTTCTAATAGCCCCTACAACAGAAAGTGACTTAATTCCAGAGTTGTGACTCCTGACTGAGTGCAAATTGCAGTCAGATCCGTATGAGGTATGTGCTGACATGAGTGGAGGCTGGCCAACGAGTGAGGACAATAAAACAGACAACACACACACACAGAGAGAGAGAGAGGGGGGAGAAAGAAAAGAAAAAAAGAGAGAACAGTTCATCAGTTCATACACCGCTCACCCCTGTGCTTCACAAAGGTGGATCGTCCAAAGACCATCAGGTCTCTACAGGAAGCTGGTCAACTTGATCTTAAATTTGATTGTCATCTAACCCTTTTAGCAATTAATAACCCAATAGGTGGTAACAATTCTAACAACGGCTGGTACATCTGAGAGGGATGGTTTTAGCTCACACGACATAAATATAGCATATTTACAAATGATTTGTCAGCCACAGAGGCTACTCTATTTGCATGTCAGGCTCATAAAATATCCTGAGCAACAATTCTTTAGTTAATGAAACACCAGCCGTGTGATCCGGTAGCTGAGACGTCCTGCTTGTTAAAAGCAGGGAAACACACTTGATAGCCTTTAACAGACCTGCACAAAGATGACCTCTGGCAGAACAGTTTTCTGTTATGTTCTGAATTCAAGTGGAAATAAATGAATCGAAATTCATGTCGAGGGCAGCAGAAAGTCCCGTCTTGTTTTCAGCTTGTAGAGCGCATCATCACCGGCTCTAAGTGAGACGACCGGACAGCAGCTAGAGGACCTCAGTTTTAGCCAGACTGCACGCCAACATCACGAAGTGTGGAATTTCCCTCCGAGAGGACCGAGAGGCATTTTTATCCGACAATGATGAATGTGACGAGACACTATATGTATGTGTGTCCAAACAGCACAGTGGACAGTTAGTCAAGCTGTCACCAGGAATGGCAGAAGGGAAGCTGGTGGGTTATGTAACCGCTTTAATAAGTCTCATATTGTTATTTTTGCTGTATCACCACCGAGTTCCCATGGTACCTTATGATATGTACCAAATGCTCTTTGACCCAGAAATCACAAGGCTCCTCTGAGAGGATCTGCAGATGCTAACGGCTACGCCGGTGAACGGGAAGCTCCATAGATGTCTTCAGATGTAACGACCAATGACAGGCAAAGCTCAAGAACAGAAAAGATCTTATGTTCGTATAATAGATATGGCCTTTCAGCTGCTAATCATATGGGAAGCCGCTCTGAGTGCACACATATGTTCACTGCGACATGCAAACCACCTTATCACCATATAAACTCAAACGTCACTGTACTTTATTATTACTTTAAGAAAGAAGCCAACCCTGAAAATGATACGTGTACAAAGTGTACTGTGCATTTTTATGCAGCTCCCCTTTGAGTCAATCATTTGTAAACCCTTTTTACTGCAGTTGCAGCTGCAGGTCTCCAATAGCTTAGCACATTTAGAAACCCAGACTTCTTTGCAAAATGTTTCAGCCTAAGTCAGATTGGATAAAGAGGGTCTCTGAACAGCACAAGCATCCCCACAGTATGATGCTACCGCCTCTATGTTGCATAACAGTGCATTAAGGATAATGAGCAAGGTTGACTTTTCCTTCCCAACTGAGCTGTTATTCTCTGCAGCTCCTTCAGAGATGCCACAAGCCTCTGCTGCTTTTATGATTGAGGCTTTTTTTGTCTGACCCATTAGCTTAGGTAAAAAAGAAACCTTGGTAGATTAGTTGTGCCATACTCTTTCCATCTTTGATGATGGATCAAACAGATCCAAACTAAACTATTTTTTCTATAAAAAGAAAACCAAACATCATCAAAATTTATTGCATAAAATCTCATAAAGAAACTGCATTTTTACCTACATCCAGCAAAGGGTGTCACACCTGAAGACCTGATGGAAATTTGCATGTTTTCCCTTTCAAACATTGTGGGCATAAAGCCTTTCAGTCAAATGAGGATGATAAATGAGTTTCATAAAGATAAACACAGACATATATCTGTAGCACCAAACTGATACGGGCTGGTTTGATTTGTATTTTACAACCCCAAGTACGTCAAACGCTTCGGTGGATGTTCTATACATTATTATACTACATTTTCACTGCTGAACACATGCCGTTTTTACAATATTGTATTCACTAGTTTACAACCCCTGGCAAAAAGTATGGAATCACCATTGTTGGATGAGCAGTCATTCAGACATTTCATGCTGTAAAACAAA